>NC_133754.1:111632613-111855321 GCF_036562045.2 Rhinolophus sinicus | reverse complement strand
AGCCAAAAGCATGGTGTCTGCTACATAGATCTTAAAATGCCCGCAGGCAGAGTCCAAGACCTGAGAAGGGCTGTCCTTACCCAGCGACACCAAGTGGCTATAGTTCTCCAGCATTACATCCCGATATAGGATCCTCTGAGCAGGACTTAGTAGCTTCCACTCTTTCCGGGTGAAGGCCACAGCTACATCCTGGAAGGCCATTAGTGCCTGTAACACAAACATATCCCTGCTCACCCAGCCAACGGAAGCCACTATCCAGAGCCACAGCAGCAAGAAGGCTGGTGTGGGGCACCCAGATGAGAGCCACAGATCCTGCTTTTACCTTGACCCCTGGTGCCATGTGTTCAAGACTGTTATCCCCCTTCCCACATTGCTGGTAAATCTATTTAGTTCTCTGTTCTGTTCTATTGATCTCTATGTCTATGATGTCAAAAACATCATAGATTGCAGTAGCTACATGACAGACCTTGAATTCAGGTAGGCTGATTTTTCCCACTGTATTCTTCATTTTAAAGGTTATTTTAGCTATGCTGGGGCACGTGACTTTCCATATAAATTTCAGAATCTTGTTTATAGGAACCAAAAAACCTTGCTATAATTTTCACAAGATTTGCATTAAACTTGTATATCAATTTGGGGAGAACTGACATTACGAGGTTGACTCTTCAAATCCATGATCATGATGTGTCTCTCCATTTATTGAGATGTTCTTTGATTTCTTTTATCAGCATTTTGTGGTTTTCAGTACAAATTCTATGTTTTCTTAATAATTTCTTTGTTTAATGATTTTAGTGGTATTGTACTGAAAATTTTTATGTTTCAATTAGTTAACATATTAGTTTCACATGCATACATAGTGATTAGACATTTATACAACTTATGAAGTGGTCACCCCAATAAATCTAGTACCTGTCTGACACCATACATATTTCCTATACTAAACTTTACATCCCCAGGTCTATTTTGTAACTACAAATTTGTACTTCTTAATCTTTTCTCCTTTTTCACCCATCCCCACAACCCCTTCCCATCTAGCAACTTATCAAAATAATCTCTGTATCTGTGAGTTTATTATGTTTCTTCATTTAGTTTAGATTCCACATATAAGTGAATTATATGGTATTTATCTTTCTCTAACTTATTCCACTTAGCATAATGCCCTCTAGAGGCATCTGTGTTGTTACAGGTGGGAATATTTCATTCTTTTTTATGGGTAATATTCCATTGTATTTATGCACCTCTTCTTTATCCATTCATCTATTGATGGATACCTAAGTTGCCTCCATATCTTGGCCATTGTAAACAATGCTCCAACAAACATATGGATGCATATATCTTTTCAAATTAGTGTTTTGGAGTTCTTCAGATAAATAACCAGAAGTGGAATTGCTGGATCCTTCTCTGTCTCATTATAGATTTTATTTTAAAGTTTATTTTGTCTGGTGTGAGTATTACTACACCAGCATTTTTCCCTCCCTTTTCATGAAATATCATTTAACATCCTTTTACTTTCAGTCTGTGAGTCTTTCCATCTGAAGTGAGTCTCCTGTTGGCAGCATATGTAAGGCTCTTGTTTTCTTATCCTTTCAGCCACCCAGTGCCTTTTGATTGGAGCATTTAATCCATTTAAATCGAAAACAATTGTTGATAGGTAGTTATTGCCATTTTGTTATTCATATTTTTGATGTTTTGTTCCCTCCCCCCCTTCTTAAAGAAGTCCATCTAACACTTTTTGTAATACTTGTTTGGTGGTGATGAGCTCCTTTAACTTTTTCTTGTCTTGGAAGCTCTTTTCTCTCCTTTCATTCCAAATTATAGTTTGCTGGTAGAGTAATCTTGGTTGTAGGTTCTTTCTTTTCATCACTGAATATTTCTTGCCAATCCCTTCTGGCCTGCAAAATTTCTGTTAAGAAATCAGCTGACAGTCTTATGGGAGCTCCCTTGTAGAGAATTAACTGCTCTTCTGTTGCTGCTTTAAAAATTCTTTGTCTTTCACTGAAGAGAGAAATTAAAGAAGATACAAATAGATGGAAATACATACCATGCTCATGGACAGGAAAAATTAATACCATTAAAATGTCCATACTGCCTCTGGGAATATATAGATTCAACGGAATCCCTATCAAACTACCAAGGACATTTTTCACAGAAATAGAATATATAATCCTAAAATGTATATGGAACCATAAAAGACCCCAGATTGCATCGGCAATCTTGAGAAATAAGAACCAAGTGGGAGGTTTCACGATACCTGACATCAAATTATACTACAAGCCTATAGTAATCAAAACAGCATGGTACTGGCATAAAAACAGACACACAGATCAATGGAACAGAATAGCGAGCCCAGAAATAAATCCATGCCTACATGGTCATTTAATCTACATGGAAGCAAGAATTTACATTGGGGTAAAGACAGTCTATTCAATAAATGGTGCTGGGAAACCTGGACAGACACATGCAAAAAAAAGACCTGGATCACCTCCTTACACCATATACAAGAATAAATTAAAGACGAATTAAGGACTTACATGTAAGATGTGAAACCATAAAACTCCTAGAAGAAAATATAGGAAGAAATTTTACAGACATTACCCAGAGTAAGATTTTTACTGATATATCCCCTCAGGCAAGGGAAGTAAGAAAAAAAAATAAACATATGGGATTATGTCAAACTAAAAAGTTTTTTCACAGCAGTGGAAACTATCAATAAAACAAAAAGGGATCCTACTGAATGGGAGAAGATATTTGTCAAGGCTATATCTGATAAGAGGTTAGTATCCAAAATTTATTAAAAACTCATTCAACTCAACACCAAAAAAACAAACAACCCAATTAAAAAGTGGGCAGAGGAGATGAAGAGTCATTTTTGTAAAGAGGACATACAGATGGCAAACAGACATATGAAAAAATGCTCAACCTCACTAATCATTAGAGAAATGCAAATAAAAACCACAATGAGATACCACCTCACCCCAGTCAAAATGGCTATCATCAATAAATCAACAAACAACAAGGGCTGGCGAGGATGTAGAGAAAAGGGATCCCTCCTGGACTGCTGGTGGGATTGCAGATTGGTGCAACCACTATGGAAATCAGTATGGAGGTATCTCAAAAAACTAGAAATGGAACTACTTTATGACCCAGCAATTCCACTCCTAGGTATCTATCCAGAGAAATCCAAAACACTAATTTGAAAAAAATTGTGCACACCTTATGCTTATTGCAGCACTATTCACAATAGCCAAGACATGGAAACACCTGAAATGCCCATTGGTAGACGACTGGATTAAGAAACTGTGGAGAAAAAGGAACCCTCATACACTGTTGGTGGGAATGCAGATTGGTGCAGCCACTATGGAAGGCAGTCTGGAGGTTCCTCAAAACATTACGAATAGAGTTACCATGTGACCCTGCAATTCCTCTCCTGGGTATCTACCCCAAAAATCTGAAAACAGTTTTCCATAAAGACAAGTGTGCTCCAATGTTCATTGCAGCTTTATTTATGGTGGCCAAAACATGGAAACCAAACTGTCCTTCGATAGATGAATAAAGAAGTTGTGGTATATATACACAATAGAATACTATTCAACAGTAAGAAAAGATGATATAGGAACATTTGTGACAACATGGATGGATCTTGAGAATATAATGCTAAGCAAAATAAATCAGACAGAAAAAGTAGAGAACCATATGATTTCACTGATATGTGGTATATAAACCGAAAACAAGAAAAGAACAAGACAAAAAACTGAAAGAACAAAAACTCATAGACATAGACAATAGTTTAAGGGTTACCAAAGGGTAAGAGGGGAGGGGAGAGTGGGGCTCTAGAAGAGGGTAAATAGGGTCTAATATATGATGATGGAAAGAGAATTGATTCTGGGTGGTGAACATACAATCTAAGATATAATGTATTACAGAATTGTACACCTGAAATCTACGTAACTTTACTAACAATTTGTCACCCTGATAAACCTTAATTTAAAGGAAAAAAAAGAAACTGTGGTACATTTATACAATGGAGTATCACTCAGCCATAAAGAATGAAATCTTACCATTTGCAATGATATGGATGGACCTAGACAATATTATGCTAAGTGAAGTAAGTCAGAGAAAGACAAACACCACATGATCTCATTTATATGTGGAATCTAAAGAGAAGAATTAACAACTGAACTAATCAGAAACAGTCTCAGAGATATAGAGGAAAAACTGAGGGTTGCTAGATGGGGGGGATGAGGGAGAAGGTGAGGGGATTAGAAAACACAGTCAGTAACCACAAGACTGCCATGGGGATACGAAAGTCAATTTGGGGAATATAATCAATAATATTGTAAAGACTTTTTAGGGTATCCGATGTCTTTTGTAGGATATCTAGTCTTATTAGGGAGACCACTTCAGGGTGCCTGATCACTGTGTTGTACACCCAAAGCTGAAGCTGGATAATAATGAATGTCAACTATAATTTTATATATACATACATATATATATATATATATATATATATATATATATATATATATATATGTTCACAAGAAGTGGAGTACAGTTAAGGAATAGAGACAGTGAAAATGTAATGGCTGTATGCAATGTCAGAGGGGTAGTAGATTGGGGGAGGGGAGTTATCACTTTGTGAGGGGTATAAATGATAAATGTCTAACTATTACATTGTTTTGTACACCTGAAACTAATAAAAAAATTTGTTGTCTTTAACCATTAGCATTTTAATTATGATGTGTCTTGCTGTGGGCCTCTTTGATGTCATCTTGTTTGGGACTCTGTGCTTCATGGACTTGTATGTCTGTTTCCTTCACCGGGTTAGGGGAGTTTTCCATCGTTATTTTTTCAAATAGGTTTTCAATTCCTTGCTCTCTCTCTTCTTCTGGTACCACTATGATGCAAATGTTCGTACACTTGATGTTGTCCCAGAGGCCCCTTAAATTCTCCTCATTTTTGGGGGATTCCTTTTCCTTTTTGCTGTTCTGATTGGGTGTTTTCTGTTACCTTATGTTCCAAATCACTCATTTGAGGCTCTGCTTCATCTAATCTACTGTTGATTCCCTCTAATGTATTCTCCATTTCAGTTATTGTAGGCTTCATTTTTGACTTTTTAAAAAATTAGTTTCAGGTGCACAAAACAATGCACTGGCCGGACATTTCACCCCAATGGCTATCATCAATATATCAGCAAACAACAAGTGCTGGCGAGGTTATGGAGAAAAGGGAACCCTTGTGCACTGTTGGTGGGATTGTAGATTGGTATAGCCACTATGGAAATCAATATAGAGTTATCTAAAAAAACTGGAAACGGAACTACCTTATGACCCAGCAATTCCACTCTTAGGTATCTATCCAGAGAAATCTTGACCGGTTTTTATCTCCATTTTCTACCTCTCTTTGTTTAAGTTATCCCTACAAACACTAAAATCTTTATAACCAGTGTTTTGAATTCTGCGTCTGGTAGATTGCTTGTCTCCATTTTATTTAGTTCTTTTGCTGGAGCTTTGTTCTGTTCTTTCATTCTTTCATTTGGGATGTGTTTATCTCCTCATTTTGGCTGCCTCCTTGTGTTTGTTTCTATGTATTAGGTAGAGCTGCTATGTCTCCCAGTCTTGATAGAGTGGCCTTATGTAGTAGGTGTCCTGTGGGGCCCAGTGACACAGTCTGTCACCTGAGCCAGGTGCTCCAGATGTGTCCCTTGTGTGAATTGTGTGCCCCCTCCTGTTTTAGTCATGCCTTGGTTGCTGTTTGCATATCAATGGGAGGAACTAACCCTTGGACTGACTGGTTGTGAGGACTAGCCATGACTACAGTGGAGGAGTTGTTGTACAGGGCCTAATCTGTAAGAGCAGGATTCGCGTTAGTGGTTCTCAGGTGCCCTCTGAGTCTGCCCTTTGGGTTTGTCATTTGTGGAGGTGGTTGTATGGTGCTGATGTTGGATAATGATGTTGGACAAAACCCCCTTATTCAAGAACCTGCTATAGTGGTCAAAATAGTACATTTTAACAAAATTATTTTTAAAAGAATATTAACAATTAAAAAAGAATATTAGCTATAGTTTTTGACGTCCCCAATCAAGTAGGGACATATGTTCTTACTGTTCTAAGATTTTTCCCCCCACAAATGGTTGTTGAATTCTGTCAAATGCTTTTACTGCATGAATTGATACAATAATGTGGCTTTTCTTCTTTAGTCTGTTAATATGGTGGATTACATTGAGTTTCAAGTATAGAACCAGTCTTGCATCCCTGGAGTAAATGATACTTGGTAATGGTGTACAGTTATTTTTATGTATTGTTTAATTCAATTTGCTAGTTATGTAAGTATTTTCCTGTCTATATTCATGAGAGATGATGATCTCTAGTTTTAGATTTTTCTACTGTGCTTGTCTGGTTTTGTTATCAGTATACTAGCTGCTCCATAAAGTGAACTGGAAAGTGTCGCCCTCCCACCTCCCCCACCCCTATTTCTATTTTCTGGGAGAAATCATGTCGCATTGGTGTTATATCTCCTTTAAATATTTGGCAGAATTCCACAGGAAAATCACCTAGGCCTCTAGATTTCTTCTGTGGGAGTTTTTAAATTACAAATTGGACTTCCTTAATAGTAACAGGGCTGTTCAAATCATCTATTCCATATTGGGTGAGTTAAGGTAGTTTGTGTTTTTCAAGGAATAGGTCCATTTAATCTAAGTTTTCAGATTTATGAGTGGATATTCTTTAGGTGGCTACAGAATATGTAGTGATATCTTGTTTCATTTTTCATACTGGTAATTTGTGTCTACTTGCTTTTACTTAGTCTTGCTAGAGATTTGCCAGTTTTATTGTTTTCAAAGAAGCAGCTCTTAATTTCACTGATTTTCTGTATTTTATTTTCAATTTCATTGATTTCTACCTTTATCACCATTATTTCCTTCCATTTGTTCCTTCTGAGTTTATTTTGCTCTTATTTTTCTAGATTCTTGAGGCAAAAGCTTAGGTTACTGATAAATGTTGATTAGATTCTGTTGGTTGATAGTGTTGAGTTCTTACTGATTTGGGGTCTGATTATTCTATTAATATCACTGAGAGAAGGGTGTTGAAGTCTCCAATCATTGATTTGCCTTTCCCCTTTCAAATTTTCTGTTCACATATTCTGAAGCTGTTATTTGATGCACACACAGTGAGGATTACTGTGACTTTCAAGTGAACTGACCTATTCATCACCCTCTGTGACTGGTGACTCTCTTTGCTTTGAAGTCTACCTAACTTGATACTAATATAGCCACACTTGCTTTACTTTGATTAATGTTTGAGTGATGCATCTTGTTTTTAGACTTTTACTTTTGCCTACACTGTATTTGAAGTTTCATTTAGGTAGCATTTGGGTATTTTTTTAATCCACTATGCCAGTATCACTTTTAGTTGGTGTATTTAGACAATTCTACATTTGTTTGTTCTTTTTGTTTCTCAATTTTCTTATTACTGGCTTCTTATGGGTTACTTGAACTTTTTAGAATTCTATTTTGATTTATCTACAGTGTTTTTCACTGTATCTCTTTGTATAGCTTTTAAAGTGGTTGTTACAGGCACTACATTATGTATACATAACTTATCAGTCTACTGCTCTTGTCATTTTACCAGTTGAATGATGTATAGAAACCTTACCTCCCAATATATTCTCTTGCCCTTCCTGCTTAAAATTTAATTTTCTTAAGTATTTCCTCTGTATACATTTAGAATAACATCAGACTATGTAATAATTTTAATTATTTCAAAATTAGGTTAGAAAATTTATGTGTAGGAGTACCTACTGTATTTACCCATATTTTTCTTTACTGTGTTTTCGTTCACCCTGATTGTGTCAAGGATCCCCTCAGGTTTGATGTTCATTAAGAGGACTCACAAGACTCATCATATAGTTGTACGCATTGCTATAATTACAACAAAAGCATGCAAAGCAATATCAACAAAAGGAAATGGTATTCTCAAGAAACAAAGTCCGGAGGAAACCAGGAACAAGCTTCCTAGAATCCTCTCCCAGGGAAGTCACACATGGCCTATTTAATTCCCCCAGTGATGACTTCTGACATGTGTTAAATGCTTTCTAGCAATGAGGCTCAGTACCCAACTTTTTTGGTGGGGACTAGTCACACAGGCACCTTCTGCCCGACACATACCAAAATTTGAGACCCCAGAAGGAGAGCAGGTGGTCAGCATAAGCCAGTTTGTGTAGTTTTAGGCACAGTAAGCTATTCACATCCGTTCTGGGAATGGTGCCAACCATCCTGAAATGCAAGATCCTGATGCCAGCCAAAAGTTAATCTAGCAAGCAGTACTTTCTAAGGAGAGCAGTCTTAAGCCTGCTATGTTAACTCTTCACTGCGCACAGGTGTTTCAAGGTTTCCTATTTTATTGTTCCCCTTTTGTTTATAAAATCGCCTTGAATCTTTCTCCTGGAGACAAATTCTCAGTTTTCCTTCATCTGAGAATGTCCTGATTTCCCCTTTATTCCTGAAGCTGGATGCCAGCCATTGACGCCGACTGCCAGCTGCCAGCCAGCGCAGCCGCTCACGGTAGCACACAACAGCACACAGCAGCCCACGGCAGCCCATGGCAGCTCACACTGAGCTCCAGCTGTTCACAGCAGCCCCGCTCCAGGGAGAGCCGTTGTTCACAGTCTTAGCTGTACAGGGAACATTTCATGGGCCCATGTGGAATCGAACCGGCAGCCTTCGGCGTTAGGAGCACGGCGCTCCAATCGCCGGAGCCACCAGGCTGCCCTTCTTTCTTAACATATGCATTTACAGCTATAAATTTCCCTCTAAGTACTGCTTTTGCTATATTCCATAAATTTTGGTATGTCATGTTTTCATTACCATTTGTCTCAAGATATTTTCTACTTTCTCTTGTGATTTTTCCTCTTTGAAGCATTAAGAGTGTGTTACTTAACTTCCACATATTTGTGAATTTTCCAGAGTTCTTTGTTATTCATTTCTAGTTTCACTCCACTGTGGCAAGAAGTTACTTTGTATGACTTCAATCATTCCAAATTTATTAAGATAACTTGTCGCATAACATAGGGTCTATCCTGGAGAACGTCCCATGTGCAGTTGAGTGGAATATATATTTGCTGTTATTGGGTGTTCTCTCTCTCTCAGTCTCTCTCTCTCTCTCTCTCAATCCATATATATATATATATATATATATATATATATATATATATATATATATATGCAATTATTTTACAGTGTAGTCCAAGTTCTTTTCTTTTTTCTTTTTAGTTTCAGGTGTACAAAACAATGCAATAGACATTTTACCCCTCACAAAGTGATAGCCCGCTCCCCCAATCTATTGCCCCTCTGAAATTGTATATATCTATTACAATTCCATTGATTCTATTCCCTATGCTATACTCCATATCCTGTGACTATATATAAATTAAATTATAGTTGATATACAATATTATTCAGCTTCAGCTTCAGGTGCACAGTGCAATGGTCAAGCATCTACACCGTCCATGAAGTGATCTCCTTAATAAGACATGTGCCCATTTGACACCCTACAAAGTCTTTACAACATTATTGATTATATTCCCCAAACTGTCTTTCATATCCCCTTGGCAATATTGTAGTTACCAAATTATTCTGTCTAATCCCTTCCTTTTCTCCCTCATTCCCACCCCACGCCCTTCTAGCAACCATCAGTTTTTCCTCTATATCTCTGACACTATTTCTGTTTACTTTGCTCATTCAGTTTTTTAGATTCCACATATAAGTGAGATCATATGATATTTGCCTTTCTCTGACTGACTTATTTCACTTAGGATAATGTTCTCTAGGTCCCTCCATATCATTGCAAATATTTCATTCTTTTTTATAGCTGAGTAATACTCCATTGTATAAATGTACCACAGTTTCTTAATCCAGTCATCCACTGATGGGCATTTTGGTTGTTTCCAAGTCTTGGCTATTGTAAATAGCGCTGCAATAAACATAGGAATGCATATATTTTTTCAAATTAGCGTCTTGGATTTCTCTGGATAGATACCTAAGAATGGAATTGCGGGGTCATAAGGTAGTTCCATTTCCAGTTTTTTAAGATATCTCCATACTGATTTCCATAATGGCTGCACCAATCTGCAATCCCACCAACAGTGCACCAGGGTTCCCTTTTCTCCACAACCTCGCCAGCACTTGTTTTTTGTTGATTTATTGATGATAGCCATAGTGTAAGTCCAAGCTCTATATTTCCTTGTTGATCTCCCGCCTTCTACCCATTATAGAAAGTCAAGTATTAAAGACTCCAACCATTACTATAGAACTATTTTCTTTCTTTGATTCCTCTCATTTCTACTCCATATGTTTTGGGACAATATTGTTAAGTGTGTATATATTTATAATTTTAAAATCTTCCCCCTGTAGTGAACATTTTATCAACATATGATGACCTTAATCTTTTATAACCTTTTCTTAAAGTATTTTGTTTCATGATACAGCTATCCCAGCTTTCTCTTATGGTTCATATTTGTATGGAATATCTTTTTCCATCCTTTTACTTGCAACATTTTTATGTCCTTATATCTAAAGTGAGTCTCCTATAGGCAGCATGTACATAGATCTTGGTTTTTTGTTTTTATTTTCAATCCAGTCTGCTAATTTGTGCTTTTTGATTGGGAGTTTATTCCATTTACATGTAATATGATTACTAAAAAGGATTTACTTCTGCCATTTGGCTATTTGTTTTCTGGGTCTGTATGTCTTTTGTTCTTCAGTTCCTCCATTGCTGCCTTTTAAAATATTTATTGAATTTTTTTTTATATATAGTGTAACACTTCTTTCCCTTCTTTCCTTTTCTGTATATTTTTCCTAGTGGTTGCCTTGCAGATTACAATTAACATGTTGAACTTGTAAAAATCTACCAAATTAGTTTCACTAGTATACAAACACTCTGCTCCTATACTTTTCCATCCCTCTTCCCTTATTTTGTAATTATCACAGATTACATCCTTATATGTTGTATGCTCATTAACATAGTTATAATTTTTGTGTTTGCCTTAAATTATAAAATTTAAATTATAAAATTATTAAAAAAGCAAAAGTTATAAACCAAACAAAAAGTAAAATATTGGCTTCAATATTTACTTATGAAGTTACCTTTATTAGTGTTCACTTTTCTTTCTTATGGTTTAGAGTTACTGTCTAGAGTCCTTTCATTTCAACCTGAAGCATTTTTGTGGTTAGCATTAATGGTTTTATCTAGAAACATCTTAATTTCTCCTTCATTCTTGACAGCTTTTCTGTTGACAGTTTTTCCTCCAAGACTTAAATATGTCATGCCACTGACTGGTGGCCTCCATGATTTCAGATGACACCAAGTCAGCACCCTCACCTCTACACAGAGAAAACTGATGTGACCAAAGGCCACTGGCTGCTCCAAGCTTCCCACATGGTGAGGAACAGCCTGCCAGTCACCCAGTGTCTGAGCCTAAGCTCCCTGCCCCATTCTCACAGGAATACCTTACCTCAGCTGTTCAACTTGCTAAGTCCATCAGGAGCAGCTCAGTCACCTCCTCCCTCAAAAGGCTTCCTTCACTTTGTTAAAAAGCATTCCTTCACTTTGTTAGGCCCTGGGAATTGCTGGGCACATAAGCATGAATGTGTTATATTTGTATTTCAACTGTGCTGATCACAATTTACTACTTGATGAATACCTGAGTCATGAATGAAACAGAGGAATCTGAGAAAAGGCTACAGGTAAGACAGGCCACACCTCCAAGATCAGGGCTAGAATACAAGCAAGGCAAGTCCAGGACAAGGAAAGGTGATGGTCCATCCGGCAGGAGCTAGAAATAAATTTCAGGACTCACCTTGTCCCTGGTTGTCAGGAGCCCTGGGGCCATATTCCTGGCCTGCTGAATGCTCTTCCTAGAGAACAGTCAAGTTGCAGAGGCAGAGCTGGGGAAAGAAAAGTGAGGGGATGCCTAGCAGGAGTTCCATCTAACCTCCCAGTTCAGCAGGAATGAGGGGAATACATGTTGCAGAGAGCATCACAGCAGCTCAGTTTTAACCAGTGTCCTGTAAATAAGACCCCCAACAGCTGGGTGAGATTTTGTCACTGTGTGGACTCTATTAAGAGGACAAGAGCCCCAGAGTGGTCAGTGGTGAACATTCATGCTGATAAATAAAGTCACTATCATAGTGAAAACAGAAGTTCCCCATCCACATCTGCCCTGAGGCCAAAGGACAAGGCCCAGGAAATTCAAAACAGAAAGTGATAAAGGCTCCACAGAATGTACATTTTGGAGGTAACTTGAAGCAGGGTAGAAGCCATAACCTGGTTTCACAATCCCCTCCACTTACATATGCAAGACTAGGTTCCCAAGATTTACAATTTAAGAATGGGCAGTCAGCAAATGACCAGGTCTTCAACAAGTAAATTCCATAAGGAAATATTTAAGAGGGGAGATTTTCCTTAATGAAAGGTACTTAAGAGATAAACCATTCTTTAGATGTGAAAGAACAGAAACTTATTTTCTCATAGTTTTTGACACAAGAAGTCCAAGATCAATGTACAGACATTTTGGTGTCTACTGAAGCCTCTCTCCTTGGCTTGAAAATGGGACTTCATGCTTGCTATGTCCTCACATGGCCTTTACTTGTGTGCGTGCTTTCCTGGTATCCCTCCCTCTTTTAAGGACACCAGAGATATTGGGTTAGGGACCTCATAACATTTACCTTTTAAAGATCCTGCCATTAAATAACTCACATTGTAGGTTATGGCTTCAACATATGAATTTGGAAGAACATTCAGCCCATAGCAGTCAGCCTGCTGAAGCCCCACATTCATATTCTCACATGCAAAACACATCCACTCTGTCTTAAGAGCCCCAAAAACCCTAATACATTCCAGCATCAACTGTATGTCCAGAATCTCACCTAAATCAAGTGTGGGTGAGACCAGAGGTGCATTTCATCCTTAGGCACAACTTCTCTTCAGCCGTGTTACCTGTAAAGCAGACAAGTTACCTGCTCCCAAAATACAGCGGTGAGACAGGCCTAGAATTCACATTCCCATTCCAAAAGTGGGTTGGAGGCTCAAGAATGATTTCTGATTAGATCCTCTGCCCTGTGGGCCCACGAGTGGCAGGGGTGGTACCGGGCCCACTAAAACCATGGAGAAATACTGGACCCCAGACTCCTACTCTCGGGGCCCACTGTGGCACCAGCAGACCTGCTCATCTCTGTGTCACCTTTGGGGTCATTCTCCCCTCTCGATGCATAACACGTTTGCAGCCGGATCATTCTGTTCTCCTTCCTGTTGAATTCCTTCGTTTTATCCCATCTACCTCACTGTTAGTCCAACCTGTCAGTGTTTCTGCTAAGATAGTTGACTGGTTCCAAACTAATCTCTATCAAATGATTGTCTAGCCATACTGTGGTGCTCTCTCCAGAACATGCTTCCTCATATTTTGCAATATGGATAGGCTGAGAATTTTCCAAATCTTCAAGTTCTGGTTCCTTTTTGTTTAACAGTTCCTCCAATTTATAATTCTACTCTCACATTTTCCTGTGAGGAGAAGAAGCCAGGCTGCACCTTCACCACCTTCCTTAGTAATCTCCTTAGCTAAACATGTCACTTCTGCCCTCTGGATACGCCAATTTCATATCTGGCCAACAACTCTTGCCATAAAGGGGTGTTCTGGCCTTCCCTTCCCTTTCCCCATGATTGTGACGATGGTAGAAATTACTAGGAAATGTTCTGCTTCCCTGAAATGGAATGGAGGAAAAACAATGTCGCTTTCTTTCAGTGTTCGTAAGATAGTTGGTTTAGGGCTTACTTTCTAAGCAGCAGTCCTTTATGTTTTATGTTCTTTCATTTTCCGTAACTGCTTCTTTACAAGTTTGCACACCTGATTGTGTGCCTTATTCTGTCAAGAACCCCAAATTATTCAAGATCTTGGGGGACATGGGCAAGTCACTCTACATTTGTTCTAGACTCCGGTTCTACAGGAGAACAATATTATAATGGCCTTCATCCTCACCCCTTCCTAAGTCCTCCAGCAGCCGTGTGAGATCCCAAACCACATACTCAGCCTCCCCCAACAGCAAAGTGAAGGGCACCTATTAACACCTGAGCTTGCAGCCCAAGGCCCTGTGCCATGAGTTGTGAATACGTACAAAGATCCAGCCTGAGCATTCAGGCCTTCAGCCACAACACACCCTCGTACACAGCACCCACCTTCATATGCAGGCAAGACACTGCCCCTTTAGCCATTGCATTTGTGCTTTCTAATCCCCAGAGCCTACACATACCAGCACAGGACTGGCCATGTCCCCTTGCCGTGGGTACTGAATGTTCACTAGAAGATAATATTCACCAGGCCCAGATGCTTTGCTGGCTTAAAATCCAGAGATAATAAAAGATTAATAACGTTTAATATACAAAAAACAAACAAACAAAAAACAAAAAAAACTTTGCATGGCAAAAATACCGTATCATTAAAAGACAAATGACTGGAAGAAAATTATAAAACATATAAATCAATATATCTCACATAAAGGGTTAATATCCCCACTTTATAGGAACTTTTAAGTATCAAGGAGAAAAGAACAGAAAGCCTATAGAAAAGTGGGCAAAGGACCTGATCAGCCAGTTTAGCAAAAAGTGTATAAACAAAAGAAAAGACATCCCAGCCTCACTCATGATAAGAGAAATGCAAATTGCAATTTCACTGAGATTCCATTTCTCACTCATCAGCCGGTAAAACTTCAGAAACTCGACAGTACTCCGTATTGGTTGGTCTGTGAAGAAACCAGCATTTTCATACACTGTTGGTGGGAATGCAAAATGGTAAAGCCTTTTACAGGGATATTTGGCAATACTTAGACTGTAACATGTACCTATTGACACAGCAAGCACACTTCTAAGAATCTATCCTGCAGGGTCAATTGCAATTTTATGACTCTACACAACATGCACATGGTTATTTTTCACAGCATTATTTATAGTTGCAAAATATTGAAAACTGCTTGAATGTTTAAACATAGTCAATGGTATAAACTGGAGCATAGACACAATGGAGTAAAATGCATCTGAGAAAAAGGCTGGGGAAGAAGATACTAATGAAACACTATGGAGGAAATGTTATTAACTGAAAAGAGCCAAGTGCCAAAAGCATATATAGCTTGTTACCTTTTGCCTGACCACGGTATTGTATATCTGAAGCTGAAGGTGAATACTATTGAATGTCAACTATAGTCAAATATATATACAGAGTGTCAAAAAAATTTATACACATTTTAAGACAAGAAAAACTTATTAAAATTGTCATAATATATACTGATAACAAAAGATGAATCCAAGTCATGTGTGTACAATTTTGGCATATATATGTGTGTGTGTGTGTGTGTGTGTGTGTATTTTTTCCAGGTATGTGGAGTGCAGCATGGGGAATAGTGTCGATGGAATTGTAACAGCTATTTATGATGTTATTTATGATGTTAGAGGGATAGTAAATTGGGGGAGAGGGTTATCACTTTGTGAGGGGTGTCTAACTGTTACATTCTTTTGTACATCTGAAACTAATAAAACATAAAAATGACCAAATATATTTTAAATAGACCATATTAAAAGAAAAGAAAGAAAGAAAGAAAGAAAGAAAGAAAGAAAGAAAGAAAGAAAGAAAGAAAGAAAGAAAGAGAAAGAAAGAAAGAGAAAAAAAGAAAGAGAAAATAACAGTATTTGACCACATATCCTCAGTCTTGGGCAGCATCTATTTTTATATGTGTATTAGAATTACAAACAAATCCTAAACTCTTTCGTAGGTTTGTTTCTTGTAGCAGTATGTGAAGCAATTCTGAAACTATTTCGGATGCCTTACAGGACTGAGCAAATGTGTATGTTGTTGGGAGCCAGGGTCTCTCTGCGCAAGGAAAGCCATGTAAATGCAGAATTGGACAAAGCAAGGAAGAATCCTGTGAGGATGGACTGGGATCAGAAGTTCAGAAGTACTGGTGTGAATTTAAGATTGCTAAGATTTGTGCATGTGTGTCTGTACATGTTTCTGTGCTCGTGCATATTTGTGTGTATGTGTATATACTTGTACATATTTCCTACCTCTGTCTGCTGAAAAGACCAAGAAGCAAGGACACTCCAGTAGCAGTGAGCACGCCTGCCATCCAGATCTTAATCCTAACACCATTTTTCCATTAATGCAAACCCCGGCTTCTTGGATTAAGGGCTCCTTCCAGAGTTAGGGCAGTGAAGGTATGCGATGATCCTGTAACATACCGTAATGCCAGAAAGTAAGGAAGTGCTAAAAAAGAACATGATGGAGCATGGAACCAGTTTGCAGGAGTTCCCACTCACTGGACAAATCTGGGAAAATTTGAGCACCAAACTAATTGAGTACACTGAGTTATAAACCACTGGGAAAAGAGGAAACTTACGAGTCTACAACAATAGCAGTATATAATTAAATGAAGTCTGCTGCTTATACTTGTAGTACAATGTCAACAGCAACTGGTAACTTCGCTTATTCCTCCTAATAGTAGCCTCTTATATAATCATAGTGCATTTATTAAAGTTAAGGAATTAACATTGGGACAACACTATTAGGAACTGCACAATGTATTCGGACTTTCCACTATTGTCCTTTTTCTGATGTAGAATCCGATCTAGGACCCCACATTGTTTCTGGTCATTATCTCTTTAGTATCCTCCTATCTGACAGTTTCTCAGTCTTTCTTTGTCTTTCATGACCATAACACTTGAAGAGAGCTGGTCAGGTATTGTATTGAATGCTCTTCAATTTGGGATGTCTGATTACTGGATTTGAATTACGGACATTTTGGAAGAAATCCACAGAAGTGCAACGTCCTGACTATATCTCATCCAAAGGTACATGATGCCAACAGGACTTATTCCTGGTGATGTTAATGCTGATCACTTGGTCAAGGTGATGTCTGCCAGGTTTCTCCACCATAAACTTAACCATTTACTCTGCAGACCCCATTCATTAAAAGTAGTCAGGCAGTCCAGCCCATGGTTTAAGGGTTGGGAATTAAGCTCTCTCTCCTGGAGAGTGGCCCTTGTGAGTACAAGAGCAACATAGTGACAGTGCTTCTTTCAAGCCCCACAAAAGAGAGTGGCCTGGTGGTTCTTGGATCCCAAATTAGCAAAGACAGTCCAGGTGGGTCATTCCTGCCTGGATGGAGCATAAGTTCTGCTGATAACACCAGGTGAGTCCAGCAGCACCAGAAGATGGAATCGAGTAGGATCCCTGCTACCAGTAAGTGGTGAAGGGACGTGCTCTCTTTTCTCACAGGATTGACAGTCCTCTCATCTAGAGACAGCAGGCAGTTAGGTGCACCAGCCACGGGGTTCCTGCCACAGAAATACCTGTCCCCACAGACCTCAGACTCCCCACCTTATTGCAAGACACCTGGCAGCCAAGTGGTACCGGAAATGACATCCTCCCTAAACAGTGCAGTCCAGGAAGGGACTGCCCTGGCCCCAACTGACAGATATCAGGTAGCCAGGAGGTACTGGGAATGGGAATCTTGACACATCAGTGGCTCAGTCTGTGAAGTTTTACCTCCATTTCGGGCTAGAGCTTCCATTTCCCTATCTAGAGACAAAGCATCCCGTTTTGTGAAGTTCCCAACACATTCCCCAACAACAGCAGGGAAAAGTGCAAGCAATAGTGTCACCACATAAGCTAAGGAGCTAACTAGGTGACGTCATAGGAATGGCGGCAGTGAGGTGGTCTTCTTGAGTTCTCCTCTGGAACTTACCACAAATTGGACATCTATAACCCACCTAAGGACTCTGCTCATCACACAGAACAGCTAAGAGACTCGTACGAGGATTACTTGAAGGTGGGCAAACTGGGAGAGCAGGGGAAGAGGGAAGGGAGTAGAGTGGAGACACAGAGGGTCCCAGGACAGAATGGAGATAACAAGAGCCAGGAGGTGGGCTCTTTCCCTGAGTCCCACAGCTGATCTCTCCTGCTGAGAGAGCAGCATATCCAGTGTTTGAGGCAGTAATGACAGCTGAGACCTCCAGCTGGGCCCTAGGTCGGACAAAGGACATTAACACCTTATCTGGGCCCCTCCCCCCATCTCCCAATCCTACCCTTGCCCTTCCAGAGACCCAAGCTGGCCCTTGAACTGAGAAGTAGTGTCAGATTACAGAAGAACAGTAGCGCTCAGGATCTAGGCGGACCCGGTTTGCAGCTGCTGTGACCCAGGGAAGAGGCTTTGAAGAGTATAACATTGCTGGGCTGGGAGAAAGAAGACTGCTCCATCCCCAGCCACCACCCTTTCTGGCCTGCCTAGGGCAGGGCAATTACAACTGCAGAGACACTCCCAGGGGTCAGCGGCAGGTAGCAGAGGCAGCTCGAGGCTTTCAGCAGCTCAGAAATGTCCCCCCCCACACACACACACACACACAAGAAGTGCCCTAAGACTCAGGACACCTGGGCACAGGGCTGGCTGTGTTACTCTCAGTGCGCATATGTGCAGGCAAGAGCAGAAACTGCACTGACTGTAGAAACCACCATCCAGACCCCATAGCCCCACCCATCTAGAACTGCAGTCCAGGGTCACTCTGGGCACCAGGTGACCGGCTCTGCCTGCACAAGACCCAGAGATCTCTTTGGTACAGCAGAGATTGCTTGGTGAGCTTAAGCCAAGACTGGCGCCCTTTTTTTGTTTTGTTTTTGTATTTTTGATATTTTTGCCTGTGTTGAGTGTGGGTTATCGGTTGTTTTTACATGTGAGTGTGTTTGGTTTTTTCTTTGTTGTTGTGCTTGGTGATTTGCTTTGTTCTGAAATTGCCCTACAGCACGGTCCTGCCCAAGACGCACCAGATTCAACACCCCCAGAGGCCAACTCCAGACCAAACCAGAGTATTACGGGGTTTGACCTACAAGTGACACACCCAGAGGGCATTCTCTACAGGCAGAAAAGCCCATAGGGGCCAAGCTTCATTTGAGAGGTCAACCCTCACAGCAGATCACCCACTGTGGGCAGAGCCAAGTCTCACAACTAGTCAACCTAGGAATCAATCCCACCTACTGACAAGCCAAAATCAATTAAAGTTCAACTTTAACAGGACAATGTACACAATACAAGGGTCACCTTTGGAGCACATGCACAGGAGAATAGGGAAGTGGTGCAAGTCAAATATAAAGGACACATATTACATAAGATAATCCAGCAAAAACCAAGAACCCTACAGGATCTACCTAATACATCGAAGCAAACACAGAGAGTCAGCCAGAATGGGGAAACGAAGAAATATGTCCCAAATAAAAGAACAGAAGAAACCTCCAGAATTGGAACAAAATGAAATAGAGGCAACGAACCTATCAAAGACAGAGTTCAGAACAATGATGATAAAAATGTTTAAGGAGCTTAGTGACGACATAAAGAAGGATAGAGAAATCATAATAAACAACCTGTTAGAATTAAAGAATACAATAACTAAAATAAAGAACACACTTGAAAGAATTACCAACAGGTTAGATGAAGCAGAGGATCGAATCAGCGACTTAGAAGACAAGTTAGCAGAGATCACCCAAACAGAACAACAGAAAGAAAAAAGAATAAAAAACAATGAAGATGGTTTAGGAGACCTCTGGGATAACATCAAGTGCAACAACATGCGCATCATAGGAATACCAGAAGGTGAAGAGAGGGAGCAAGGGATTGAGAACATATTTGAAGTAAGTGACCGAAAACTTCCGTAACCTTGGTAACCTGGTGAAGGAAAAAAACATACCAGTCCGGGAAATGCAGAGAGTTCCAACCAGGATAAACCCAACAGGTCCACACCAAGACACATTATAGTTAAAATGGCAAAGGTTAAAGACAAAGAGAGAATCCTAAAAGCAGCAAGAGAAAGACAGAGGGTTACATACAAGGGACTATCAAATAACTTTTTTACAGAAACTTTGCAGGCCAGGAGGGAGTGGCAGGAGGTGTTCAACGTGATGAAAAACAAAGACCTACAACCTAGATTGCTTTATCCAGCAAGGCTATCATTTAAAATTGAAGGAGAGATAAAGAGCTTCCCAGAAAAGAATAAGCTAAAGGAATTTATTACCACCAAGCCAGCATTGCAGGAAATATTAAAAGGGCTTCTGAAAACAAAAGAAAGATGAAAACAATCTAACTACAAATAAAAAAATGGCAATATTTATGTACCTATCAATAATCACTTTAAATGTAAACGGATTAAATGCTCTAATCAAGAGACATAGGGTGGCTGAGTGGATAAGAAAGCAAAACCCTTGTATATGCTGTATACAGGAGACTCACCTCAGATCAAAAGACACACAGGCTGAAAGTAAAGGGTTGGAGTAAGATATTTCATGCAAATGGAAAGGAGAAAAAAGCTGGAGTTGCAATACTTATATCTGATAAAATAGACTTTAAAATGAAGAAAATATTAAAAGATAAATATGGGCACTATATAATAATAAAGGGATCGATCTGACAAGAGGACATAACCCTAGTAAACATCTATGCACCCAACATAGGAGCACCTAAATATATAAAACAGATATTGGCTGACATAAAGACAGAGATCAACAGTAACACTATCATAGTAGGGGACTTCAACACACCTCTGACAACAAGGGACAGGTCTTCCAGACAGAAAATCAATATGGAAACAACAGCCTTAAATGACACATTGGACCACTTGGATTTAATCGATATTTTCAGAGCATTTCACCCCAAAGCTGCAGAATACACATTCTTCTCAAGCGCACATGGAACATTTTCCAAGATAGACCATATGTTAGGCCACAAAACAAGTCTTGATAAATTTAAGAAAATTGAAATCATACCAATTGTCTTCTCTGACCACAGTGCTATGAAATTAGAAATGAACTACAGGAAAAAAACTGGAAGACACACAAATTCATGGAGGCTGAATAACATGTTACTAAATAATGAATGGGTCAACCATGAGATCAAGGAAGAAATCAAAAGACATCTCAGGACAAACGAAAATGAAAACACGACGACACAAAATCCATGGGCTGCAGCGAAAGCAGTCCTAAGAGGGAAATTCATAGCAATGAGATTTACCTAAACAAACAAGAAAAAACACTAATCAACAGTTTATCTTCACACTGAAGGGATCTCACAAACGAAGAGCAAAATAAGCCCAAAGGCAGTACAAGGAAGGAGATAATAAAAATCAGAGTGGAAATAAATGAAATAGAGACCAGAAAAACAGTACAAAAGATCGATGAATCCAAAAGTTGATTTTTAGAAAAGATAAACAAAAATGACAAACCTTTAGCCAGATTCATCAAAAAGAAAAGACCCAAATTAACAAAGTCAGAAATGAACGAGGAGAATGACAACAGAAAACACAGACACACACACACACAAAATTAACAAATTGCTATGAGCAACTATATGCCAACAAATTTGACAATCTGGAAGAAACGGACAATTTTCTAGAACCATACAACTTTCCAAGGCTAACTGAGGAAGAAAGAGAAATCCTGAGTAGACTGACTACCACCATGGAAATTGAATCAGTAATCAACACGCTCCCAACAAACAAAAGCCCTGGACCAGATGGCTTTACAGGTGAATTTTACAAAACGTTCAAAAAATAATTATCACCTATTCTCCTCAAGCTGTTCCAAAAAATCCAGCGGGAGGGAAGACTCCCAAACACTTTTTACGAAGCCACTATCACCCTGATCCCAAAATCAGACAAAGACACCACAAAAAAAGAAAACTACAGGCCGATATCGCTAATGAACATAGATGCAAAAATCCTCAACAAAATACTAGTGAACAGAATTCAGCAATACATTAAAAAGATCATACACCATGATCAAGTGGGATTCATCCCTGGTATGCAAGGGTGGTTCAACATCTGCAAATCAATTAATGTGATACACCACATTAATAAAATGAAAAATAAAAACCACATGATCATATCAATAGATGCAGAAAAAGTATTTGATAAAATCCAGCAGCCATTTATGATAAAAACCCTTAAGAAAATGGGAATAGAGGGATCATATCTCAACATAATAAAGGCCATATATGATAAATCCACAGCTAACATCATACTCAATGGGGAAAAGCTAAAACCATTCCCCTTAAGATCAGGAACAAGGCAAGGTTGCCCACTTTCTCCACTTCTATTCAACATAGTGCTGGAAGTTCTAGCCACAGCAATCAGACAAGAAAAAGAAATAAAAGGCATCCAAACTGATAAGGAGGAAGTAAAATTATCATTACATGCAGATGACATGATACTATCTATAGAACACCCTAAAGACTCTACCAAAAAACTGTTAGAATTGATAAATGAATTTAGTAAAGGATACAAAATTAATATTCAGAAATCAGCTGCATTTGTATATACCAATAATAAAATATCAGAAGGAGAAATTAAGAAATCAATCCCATTTACAACTGCTTTAAAGACTATAAAATACCTGGGAATAACTTTAACCAAAAAAGTAAAAGACCTGAACTCAGAAAATTATAAGACACTGAAGAGAGAAATTAAAGAAGGTACAAAGAGATGGAAACACATACTATGCTCATGGATAGGAAGAATTAATATCATTAAAATGTCCATAATGCCTAAGGCAATATACTGATTCAATGCAATTCTTACCAAACTACCAAGGACATTTTTCAGAGAAATAGAACTTATAATCCTAAAATTTATATGGAACCATAAAAGACCCCGGATTGCCTCGGCAATCTTGAGAAATAAGAACCAAGTGGGAGGTATGATGATACCTGACATCAAATTATACTACAAGCCTATAGTAAACAAAACAGCATAGTACTGACATAAAAACAGACACATAGATCAATGGAACAGAATAGAGAGCCCAGAAATAAATCCATGCCTATGTGGTCATTTAATCTACGACAATGGAAGGAAGAATTTACATTGGGGTAAAGACACTCTATTCAATAAATGGTGCTGGGAAACCTGGGCAGACACATGCAAAAAATGAAGCTGGAACACCTCCTTACACCATATACAAGAATAAATTCAAAATGGATTAAAGACTTAAATGTAAGATCTAAAACCATAAAACTCCTAGAAGAAAATATAGGAAGAAAGTTTATAGACATTACCCAGAGTAAGATTTTTACTGACATATCCCCTTGGGCAAGGGAAGTAAGAGAAAAAATAAACATGTGTGATTACATCAAACTAAAAAGTTTTTTCACAGCAAAGGAAACCATCAATAAAACAAAAAGGGATCCTATTGAATGGGAGAAGATATATGCCAATGATATATCCGATAAGGGGTTAATATCCAAAATTTATGAGAAACTGACTCAACTCCAAAAAAAAAAACAAGCAACCAAATTAAAAATGGGCAGAGGACATGAGGAGTCATTTTTCTAAAGAGGACATACAGATGGCAAACAGACATATGAAAAAAATGCTCAACCTCACTAATCATTAGAGAAATGCAAATAAAAACCACAGTGAGATACCACCTCACCCCAGTCATAATGGCTATCATCAATAAATCAACAAACAACAAGTCCTGGCAAGGATGTGGAGAAAAGGGAACCCTTGTGCACTGTTGGTGGGATTGCAGATTGGTGTATGGAAAACAGTATGCAGGTATCTCAAAAATCTGAAAATGGAACTACCTTATGACCCAGCAGTTTCACTCCTAGGTATCTATCCAAAACTCTAATTTGAAAAAAAATTATGCACCCCTATATTTATTGCAGCACTATACACAATAGCCAAGACATGGAAACAACCGAAATGCCCATCGGTAGATGACTGGATTAAGAAACTGTGGTACTTTTATACAATGGAGTATTATGCAGCCATAAAGAGGAATGAAATCTTACCATTTGCAACAATATGGATGGACTTAGAGAACATTATGTTAAGTGAAATAAGTCAGACAGAGAAAGACAAATACCATATAATCTCACTTATATGTGGTATCTAAAGAAAAGAATAAATGAATGAACTAATCAGAAACAGTCTCAGAGACAAAGAGGAAAAACTGAGCATCGCTAGATGGGGTGGGTGAGGATAAGGGGGAAGGTGAGGGGATTAGAAAGCACAATTGATAACCACAAGATTGCCATAGGGATATGAAAGTCAATTTGGGGACTGTAATCAATAATGTTGTAAAGATTTTGTAGGGTATCCAATGGGCACTAGTCTCATTAGGGAGACCACCTCAGGGATGATGTAGATGCCTGATCACTGCATTGTACACCTGAAGCTGAAGCTGAACAATAATGAATGTCAACTACAATTTTATATATATATATAATTTTGGACATTTGGATATTATATATATAGTGACAAGAAGCGGAGTACAGCATTAGGAATAGAGACAGTAGAAATGTAATGGCTGTATGTGATGTCAGCGGGGTAGTAGATGGGGGTGGGGGTATCACTGTGTGAGGGGTATAAATGATAAATGTTTAACTATTACATTATTTTGTACACCTGAAACTAATTTTTAAAAAGTTAGAAAAATAAAAAATAAAGAATTTTTAAAAAAAAGAACTAACTAGCATTCCAAGAGCTCTGAAAACAACCCACAAAAGTAGAAGATCTGTGTGCTAAACCTAAAATCAGGGTGACTTCCTGTTAAAATGAAAGATTTAGATAGGACCCAGAGTCTCTATATAATAGGTCTTTCTTCTCATTGCTTTCTTTATATGAAGTGAATTTTGTGCCAACTTGGCTGGACCACAGTGCCCAGATATGTGGTCAAACAGTATTCTGGATGTTTCTGTGAAGGTGTTTTATGGATGAGATTAACATTTAAATTCTTGGACTTTTAGTAAAGCAGATTACCCTCCATAATATGCGGGGGCTTCATCCAATCAGTTGAAGGCCTTAATATAACACAGACTGTGACAACAGTCACAACAGGCCTGTGGATTAAATGTAAAGTGCTTAGAATAGTGTCTAGCATTAGGAAGTGCTATATAAATGTTAGCTGTTATTTCAACTGACAGAACTCCAAATCATGACTCTTCAGTTAACATAGATTACAGGCTGCAGTTAGGGAATGTTCTCTTAGCAAAGCTATATTTCTTCCTTCCGTGTCTTCCTGCAGACTGGTTGGCTGAAGTCTGAAATGATCGCTGCCTTCAAGAACTGCACTGAAAGAGGCAAAAATAACAAACCCAAACTAACATTCTAGATATTTTCCTACCATTTCTCTTTACCCTATATTTTTGTGGCCCACGGTAAGTATGTACCATTTTGATCACACATTTCATCACCTTTTAATAAAGATCTCTAATTTTCTTGCCTGATTTCAAAACATTTCACGATAGGTGATTGGATAAAGAAGATGTGGTGTATATACACAATAGAATACTATTCTGCCATAAAAAAGATGAAATAGTGCCATTTGTGACAACATGGATGGATCTTGAGATTATTATGCTAAGCAAAATAAGTCAGACAGAAAAAGTCGGTATTCATGATTTCACAGATATAAAACTGAAAGCAACAAAGGAACAAAACAAACAAAGAAACAGACACTCACAGACACAGACAACTGTTCAGTGGTTATCAGAGTTTAGGCGGGGAGGGGGATGGTAGGTGAGGAGAAAAGGGATCAAATATACAGTGATGGAGGGAGAACTGACTGGGAGGTCAATACACAATGTGATATATAGATGATGCAGAATTGTACACCTGAAACCTATGTAACTTTACTAACCATTGTTACCCCAATAAACTTTAATGAGAGAGAGAGAGGGAGAGAGAGAGAACAGGTAGATTACATATTTAAGTGTTGAAAGGGAAAACCTCTTAACCAAGAATTCTATATCTGGGAAAACCATCTTTCAAAAATGAAGGAGTGATGTAAGCAAGATGGCAGAGTAGAAAGCTTCAGGCTTTATACCCCCCACGACAACATCAAGTAAACAATGGACAGCATAAAAGTATCTTTGTGGGAGCTCTTGAAACCAGTCAGTGATCTGAGGCAACCAAGCAAATGTCCAATAAAAAAGCCACATTCAAAATGATAGAACATGTCATGGCAGTTTTATTCACTTTTGTCTTAATCCATTTCTGGCTCAATATGGTGCAGCAGGGTGAAAGCTACCCAATTACTGGTTCTCTCTTGGAGAAAAGTAAAAGAGTATAAATTGATTGCAATATTTGGCTTGCCGGGGGCTGAGAGACTGATTTCTGTCTCACAGGACTCACAGCTGAAATGGGAATGGTGGGGTATTTTGTACGTCAGACAGGTAACTGTGAAAGCAGTGATGGATACCATGGCACCTGAAAACTATGGCAACTAAAGACTTGCACACACCTGGAGGCCAGAGATTACAGGCAGAGAATATGACAGAGCATTTAAGCCTCAAGAAACCAGAGGTGAGACTCTTAGTGAAATTAAGACATTTAAAGCAGCTGTGTATGTGGGAGAATTGGTGGTCGGGAGGAAGCACACATACAAGAACAGGGACGATGCATCCTCAGAAAAGTCCTAAGGAGACCTTAAATCTTTACACTGGGCTGATTAGTGAAGGTCTTCCTCTGCACACATCCAGTCTGCAAGACTAGATGAGGGAACTGTTTTTCCAAATGTGAAAATTTTGACAAAAGCCCACAAAGCATAGAAAGAAGCAAGGAAACATGGCCCATTCAAAAGAACATCGTAAATCTCTAGAAAGTGACCCTAAAAAATACAGGCTTCACTGATGATTAGTGATGTTGAGCATTTTTTCATATGTCTATTTGCCTTTTGTATGTCCTCTTTGGAGAAATGTCTCTTCAAGTCCTCTGCCCATTTTTCAGTTGGGTTGTTTTTTTTTGTTGTTGTTGAGTTGCATGAGTTCCTTGTATATTCTGGATACTAGCCCCTTATCGGAGGCACTGTTTGCAAAAATCTTCTCCCATTCAGTTGGTGGCCTCTTAATTTTGTCAATGGTTTCTTTTGCTGTGCAGAAGCTTTTAAGTTTCATATAGTCCCATTCGTTTATTTTAGCTTTTACTTCCATTGCCTTTGGAGTCAAGTTCATAAAATGCTCTTTGAACCCAAGGTCCATAAGTTTAGTACCTATGTTTTCTTCTATGCAGTTTATTGTGTCAGGTCTTATGCTTAAGTCTTTGATCCATTTTGAATTAACTTTGGTACATGGTGACAAATAGCACAAATGAGAAACAGAAACTCATAGACACAGACAATGGTTTGGTGGTTGCCAGAGGGTAAGGGGGGTGGGGGTGGGGGGTGGGAGATGAGGGTAAGGGGGATCGAATATATGGTGATGGAAGGAGAACTGACTCTGGGTGATGAACACACAATGGGATTTATAGATGATGTAATACAGAATTGTACACCTGAAATCTATGTAATTTTACTAACAATTGTCACCCCAATAAATTTAATAAAATTTAAAAAAAAAATACAGGCTTCAGACTTCCTAGATGAACACTTTAAAACAGCTGTCTTAAATATGCTCATAAAGCAAAAGGATAACACAAATAATGAACTAAAGGAAATCAGGAAGAGGATATATAAACAAAATGAGACTATCACAAGAATTTGTTAAAATAAAAACAATCAGAAATCTGGAGCTAAAAAATATAACTAAATTGAAAAACAAAATTCACAAGAGGAACTCAAAAGCAGACTCAAACAGGCAGAAGGCATCAGCAAAATTGAAGACAGGTCATTTGAAATTATCAGTTCTCAGAGGAATAGAAAGAATGAAAAAAACATGAACAGAACCTAAGGGAATTATGAGAATCTGCCAAACAGACTAATATATGCATTATGGGAGAACAGTAAGAAAAAAAAGAAGAGGCAGAGAACTTACTTGAAGAAATAATGGACAAAAACTTCCCAAACTTTGTGAAAGACATGAATATAAAATTTGAAGCCAAGCAAACTGTAAATAGGATGGAATCAAAGAGACTCACACCGAGACACATTATGATCAACTGACAGAAGTCAAAAACAAAAAAATCTTGAAACCTACAATAGAAAAGTGACTCATCATGTACAAGTGACCCCAAATAAAATTATTAGCGGGTTCTCAGCAGAAACCTTTCAGGCCAGAAAGCACTGGGATAATCTATTTAAGGTGCTGAAAGAAAAAAAAAAAAACACCCTATAAACAGAATTCTATATCCAGCAAAACTGTACTTCAAAATAAGGGAGAAATTAACGCATTCTAAGATAAACTTGAGGGGACTCATTATCCCTAGGCCTTCCCTACAAAAAATGTTAAAGGGAGTCCTTCAAGTTGAAATGAAAGAGTGCTAGACAGTAACTCAAAGCCAGAAGAAAATGTAAAGGTCTCTGGCTAAGGTAAATACATGGAGAAATATGAAAAACAAAAACAAAAAACCCAGCAGTATTACCACTTGGGTTTGTAATTCCACTTTTTATATTTAAGGTGATTAAAATTTTAAAATTATAAATCTATGTTAATGGGTACACAATATACAAAGATGTATTTTTAAACACCAGTCACATAAATTGGAGGGACAAAGCTGTGAAGGAGTAGAAATTTTGTATGTTATTGAAGTTAAGTTGTTATCAGTTTAAAATATATTGTTATAACTTTAGGATGTTATATGTAATTCCCACAATAAGAACAACAAAAAAATATTTACAAAATATACAGAAAATGAAGTGAGAAGGGGATCAAATGTATCACTACAAAAAAATAAAAAAAACGTAAAGGAAAGGAATAAGAAAGTAAATCAGAAACAAAATTTTATGAGCATACAGCAAGCAAATATCAAATGGCAAAAGAAAGTCACTCCCTATCAGTAATTACTTTAAATTCAGTGGATTAAACTCACCAATCAAAAGATTGACAGAATGGATAAAAACCAGAATCCAACTATAAGCTGTCTACAAGAGGCTCAGTTTTGATTTATGGACACAAAGATTGAAAGTAAAGAATGCAAAAATATACCTTGGGAAATTGGCACTATATCAGACAAAGGGAGCACTAACATCAGTCAAAGTAGACTTTAAGTTAAACCTTCTGAAAGAGACAAAGAAGGAATATAAATAATGAGAAAAGAGTAAATTCTCCAGGAAAAAAAATACAAATTATAAATATATTTGCACCAAGTATCAGAGCTCCTAACAGATGAAGCAAACATTGACAGGAGGGAGAAACAGTAATAAATGGAGACTTTCATACTCCTCAGTCAGGAATGAATAAAACAACTAAAGAGAAGATCAATAAGGAAATAGAAGACTTAAACAACAGTATAAATCAAATGGACCTAACAGACATATATAGCCAGCTCTTCACCAAACAATAGCAAATTACACATTTTTTCTCAAGTGTACATGGAACATTTCCAGATAGACCATATGTTAGGACACAAAACAATTCTTAATAAAGACTATAAAACCACACAATTTTTCTATCACATGGAATAAAACTAGAAATCACTAACTAAAAGGAAACTGGAAATTTTACAAATATGTGTAAATTGAACAATATACATATTTTTTTAAAATGGAAGGAAAGGATACTACTAATCCTCCATCTTGGACCATCCACCCTAAACAACACACTCTAAACCAATAAGTGAAAGAAGAAATTATAACGGACATTATAAAATACCTTGAGACCCATGGAAACAAATACAGGATCCAAAATTTATAAGATACAACACAAGCAGTGCCAAGAGGGAAAATTATAGCTGTAAAGGCTTACATTAAAAAAAGAATGATGATCTCATATCAACAATCTAACTTTTCACCTTAAGGAAGTAGAAAAAGTAGAACAAACGAAACCCAAGGCTAACAGATGGATGAAAATAATAAATATAATAGCATAGACAAACAAAATAGAAAAACAACAAGGAAAATCAATGAAAACAAGAGTTGGTTCTTTGAAAAGATCAACAGGTACATCACCTATATGGTAATGTAAGAGACTTCTGAATTTCCCTCCTTCCATGGACACAATGAATATACAGCCACACACAGATCAATTTCTGCTGAGAGAAATCCAGAAACTAGCTGAGTGACTCCTACATATTGGGTGACTGAAAAAAATACCCACATTGAAATATGCAGGAAAGGGTGAGACACACTCTTACCAAAAGTCCCACCACAGCACAGGGCCTTACAGTTGATAGGGAACCCCTGACTTTCAGCTTCTCCCTAAGGAGTGAAGCATTTGGACCAGATTTCTAGCACCCCAACTTTTAAGGCTGCCACCTGAAGGACATCCCTCAAATCACCTAGCTCAGACAGCCAATTCAGTTTCCATTCCCAAGTACCACACAGCTCCCAGGCCTTTTATGGGTTCCCACCAAGGGGTGGCACCTCAACCCATCTCCCTCCCTCATGAGATGACCAACAGGCTTCCCTATATTTTCAGCTCTGGAGACCAGGGTTGGCGGGGAGGTGGGGGGACAAGGGGGTGGTTCCTCCACTGACTTAATCTCTGGACAGCACCAACACCAGTTAGTAACCATTGCTCAGGCATTGTGGGCTCTTGAGATACTGTCAGCCCCATTCCACAGGCAGATGGATTGCCTCTTGGAATGCCCCAGCAGGATGTGGGATCCTGTACTCTGACCTTTGCCAAGGCCCTTGCCTTAGGGACCTGGAAATTCCCCAGGGGAAAATTGCCCACATGCTTCTTTAGTTATCCATTGGGACACACATAAACAACTTTTTCACAGATCTCACTGACACAAGAGCCCAAATTACAGTGCTTCCTGGGAACTTACCCAAACATAAGCAAGTACAGGGCATAACAGGTAGGGTATGCATGAAAGGTGTGCAACTTCTATTGGATGTCACCATCAAAACAATCTTGATTAAAAATCTTTCAGTGGTGGCAGCCTCTTTGGCCCACCCTTTATTGTTACAGGTATGGCTGCCTTGACACCACACCAAGTCATCTGGAACAAACCCAATTCCTGGCCTTTGCAGGGAAAGCTCCAAATTGGGAGCCCATAAGGCTGCCACCGTTGATTAAGACAGAAAATACACCCCAATATCATTTACCACAGAGGACTTTGGCATTGCAGCCCATAATTCAAGTTTATTTAAAGAAGGAGTCCTTAAACACACCATTTTTCCTTTAATTTCCCCCCCAGTTAGTTGATGTTACAGCCAGCTACTAATGAATGGTACCTTATAGTCAACTACCAAAATTTAGACATTCAGAGTTTAACTTCTACTCTGCCCAATCAGGTTTTCTTTTTCTAACCCTCACAGGTGTTGTTTAGTAAACATCCTGTTCCTTAAACTGTCTCCAAGTCTGCTTTCCTAAGAATCCAAATCATGAAAACAATCACCATTTCTTTACCTAACAATGATTTATCAAGTGTCAATGTTGTGGTAAAAGCTTCCATTTGGATCTTACATTCTGGTGGAGGAAATGGATAACCAACTCCTTAAGTATATGAGGTCTGACAATTAAGCTCACGAACTTCTTGCAATGATGTTGGTAACCTTTTTGACAGTATCAGAGGGATTATTCGTTATGAATTTGTACCAACTGGACAAACAGTTAACCAAGTCTACTATTTGGGAGTGCAGAAAAGGCTCTGTGAAAAAGTTAGACAACCTGAACTTTTCACCGACAATTCTTGGCTCTTGCATCACGACAATGCACCAGCTCACACAGCACTGTCTGTGAGGGAGTTTTTAGCCAGTAAACAAATAACTGTATTGGAACACCATTCCTACTCACCTGATCGGGCCCCAATTACTTCTTTCTTTACCTGAAGATAAAAGAAATATTGAAAGGAAGACATTTTAATAACATTCAGGACATCACGAGTAACATGACAACAGTTCTGATGGCCATTCCAGAAAGAGAGTTCCAAAATTGCTTTGAAGGGTGGACTACACTCTGACATCAGTGTGTAGCACTCCAAGAGGAGTGCTTCGAAGGTGACTGTAGTGATATTCAGCAATGAGTTATGTAGCGCATTTGGTAGGATGAGTTCGTGAGCTTAATTCTCATTACAACACAACACTCTACAAATACAACACTCAGTCCCACACACTATCATAAAAAACACAGGCATGACTTCCCCTTAGTCACAAATGTCCACAGACAAAACAAAATGACATATTTGAAAACACACAAGATTCCCACCAACTAATTAAACCCCATCTATGCTTGCTATTCCGTCATGCTTTGACACAGACTTCCTTATGATTAGATTTAGCAAAGTCGCTCACCTCAATGACAAGAGTGCAATTTGAACATACCCCCCCCCCCCCCGTAATGGTTGGTTGATATTTTCATGGTAAGAAGGAAGAAAGACATTAGCGAAATTATGTGGATGTACATGAGAGCTTCACTCCTTTCCACTCAAGCTCAATGACTTGAGCTACTCTTGCTGAACAGCATGACAATTTTCAAATCGGGAAGACCTGCCCCTTAGCTCTGGTATTACTCATAATGGGGGAGACACAGAATGACCCTCACAGAGTTTAATAGCGCACACGCATTACCAGCCTCCACTGCAGCCCCCCCCCCCAATCACTAAACCTCCCACGCAGCCGGTTGCCAGTGGTGCCAATTCCCTGGTGTAAACAGCACCGGGCGTGAGCCATGTGGGGCCATGAACCCACACTGTGGGGCATCACCCCACACAGACCCGGGAGGCAAATAGCCCACAGTCTGAACAGCAGTGAAGAGCAGTGATACCTGGGGGGTGCAGAGTCCGGCCATCCGTTACCTCCATGTTTACATAACTGACTCCGGAGGCCGCCATGCGAGGCACCGCCCCGAGGCAGGAAGGCCGTTGGGCCCACGCCCAACCGGGCTACGCATGCGCATCTGCCACAGCGAACCAGTGCAACGAACCCTGGGAGCTGTTGCAGGACAGCGATCCACGCCCACGAGGGCCCCAGCCCCAGGGGCCGTGCGTGTGCGTCGGGCACGAGACAAGCCAGGAATTGGCCTGCACTGTGCCTGCGGGAGAGGAAAGAAAAGGACGTGCTGGGTGCCCTGCGAAGCTTCTCGGGAGGCGTGTCCTCCTCACAACCGTCCTTGGCCATCCCTAAACCACCGCGTGTGAACTGAGCCCTTAAAACCTTAAAATTGCGATCTTGCAATCCATGTCCTTAGATACGAGCCTCCTCAAAGTTTTGGAGAGCTCTACCTAAAGTACCTATCCTCGAATTGAAGCAAGTGCTTTCGTGCCCTTTGGACGGCATTTCGGTGGTTTCTAAAATTAGTAGGCCATTTTCCCTAGCAAGACGGAAGGTTCCATTAAACAATTCTGGCAAAGAATTTTAGACCTGGGAAGCACTCCAAGACATACTCACCCCTGACTCCATTCCTAGAGTTTTCCCAAACGCATTTACTGTATTAGAATGTTTTCCTTGGTGTGTTCATTTAGTATACGGAGGGTTTTCAATAAATGTTGCTTCACAGATGTTTCCTTTGCAAGGTTTTTATTGTAACGTTGATCAAGAATGAACAGTCTGGGCCAGTTTCAGTGGACGTTAGCAGGCAGTACGGGAACAATTTTGTCCTCCTTCGGTTTTTTTGTTTTATTTTGCATATATTAGCCCAATCAACTTGCCGACTTGAGTTTGTAATACTTTCCAAAGAAATTTCAGATCGTCTTTCTGGTCATTGGCAAGATTAGAGCGTTTCTCACTTCATAGGATAACTCTCTGGACCACTCACACCTAACAGCACTAAGCTTCTCCAAGTGCACAGACTGAAAACTCCACAGGACACAAACATGGTGTCTCACTGTACCTCCAATGTTCCATGTTTGGGTGGAAGATCCTCTATCGTCTGAGGCCTGTGATTCATATTCAGAAATGTTTTTTATCAGCATTAAATGCCAGCCCTCGACCTTGCTGCTAGAATACTCAGAGCTCTGGATCCAAAGCACATTTAGCTACCCCCTTGCATGACCAGTCTTCCCCAATTCCATTTGAGGTAACCTGTTACATCTTCTTCTTGGGTCTAGGACTTTGACGTAGTACATAAGGGATCGCAGTACTGGAACCGGATGATTTTTCCCCAACACAATTTTTGTCAGTGACCCTGAGAACACTCATTCAAATCCTATCAGAGCCATGAGTGAGAATCTTGTAAATAATTGATTGACTGACTAGACAAGGGGAGGAAGCAACAGGGAAGCCTCCCTTTCTTGAGTGAGTGAGTACCTGAGAACAATCTTTTGCCTCACCATACCTCTGATAAGAAGTTACTAGTTGAACATGATGTAAGAATTCCTGATGATAAAAGCTCAAGTCCGGAGAAATATATTCAAGTTGTTTATTCTTTTCAATCTCCAACAGGATTTTTTTTTTTTCCCCAAAATGCAGTTCACTGTGATTTTCCTTGAATGGCTCTCACCTCATCTTCTCATTTTCTCTCGAGACAATTTTTCCTTGCAAGGGGCAAGAAACTTCTTAAGCGCCAATAGTAGTTCTTCTTGGTGAATGTTCAGTGTGGAACAGTCCTTCTAAACCTCTCCTCCCTTCTCCAACGCCCTACCATCAGTAGGAATGCTGCTGCTACAGCAGGGAATGAAGCTTGTCTCCCAAAGGTTTGGTTGCAATCCCCTGAAATTGTCACCCCGGTGTCCCTTGACCGATTTCCTGACAATCCTTTCCTGTCACACCACAAAACACAAATGCTCTTTTATATCATTTTGACAGGGATAAACTAACACTTATAAACAATATGAAAATGAGAAACAAGTGTTTTTAACAGGCTGCTACCATGCATCATATGAAGATGGGACCCCATGCGATGATGGGCCTCGATTCCAGAGAGCAAGGGACTATGATGCTTACAGGAAATTCAGAAGCTCATCAACGGTGCTTTCATGCTCAGGCTTGGGAGCTACGACTTGGAGGGAAGCAGGTTTGTGTGAATGGTGATTGAACATGGAGGCTAGCACTCTGCCTTTGTATTAGGTGCATATTCATCTCACGTGTACTGGGTTTTTAACACCTAGGAAAACCAGAACCTTAAGATGTTAAGCCCCATTAGCGTGGGGCTCAAGAAGAAGATTTTCTGCCTTCCTCTCCTTTACTTCTGTCCTTACCCACACTAAGCATAGACATTCAGTGCTGGATGACGGCTCTTCCAAATTTCATATCATCCAAAGAGCATGTAGAATCAAGAGTGTGTGCAATTATGTTTTGCAGTAGAGCTACGATGCACGCGTGAATCTCTTTACAGGGGTGAGTAACTCATGATAGCTTAATATATTACTTTTTTGTAGACTTGCCAGATAAAACACAGGATCCCTGTTTCAGAAAAACAGCAAATAAATTGGCAGTAAGAGTATGTAAAAAAAAAATTGCATGGGACACAATTACCCTAAAAAGACATCCAGTGCATAACTGAAATTCGGATTCACTTGGCATTGATTATGTTCTACAAGTGGCCAACTATCCTTTCAGGTAGTGTGAATTTTAAGGGACTGGAGAACTTCTTGTTCTAGGAATCTAGCCCCCAGAAATAAAAAGAGGAGCCACATTACCAGTACAAAGACAATCATTATAAATACCTGCAAATATATCAGAACATACATCAATCTTTAACCTGAAAAAAAGTGACAGCATTTTAAAAACTGAAAATAGCTTGCATTTGCTTTTCGTCACATAATACATCTCTGGAAAGATTTAAAGGAAACAGATAATACTGGCATGCTGTGGGAAAGAGGTCTGTGCTGCCGGTGGAAAGGGTAAGAGGAAAACTCGTCACTGCCTTTTCCATTTTGCACAATTTGATTGTGAAGTATGCAGAAGCATTACTTATTTAAAACATTACGTTAAAATCATGTAAATGATAAAAAATTTTAAATATTTAACAACACGGTACTCTGAGAAACAAAGAGGAGTGATTTCTAGTCTTGGCCTGACTTTGGTGGACTGGAGCAAAAGGGATAGTTAGTAAGGCTGGGCCTGTTGGGGTCTGCAGAGCTTCCAGCACTGGTCGCTACTTGGGGCCACAGGACTCGTTTCTAAAGAATGATGTGCACCCAGCAACCGAACATGCAGGGTCTGCTAAGTCAACCCTAATTTCAAACACTGGGCTCCATGTGGCCATCAGTACCCATGGATTTATGACTATGTGTTATGAATTTTGTTCAGAAAGTGTAGCCTTTGTTGAAAGAACCGAGAACCAGGTAGAAAGCATGTTGAGGGACACAAAACTACCAGTAGGATGATGGACAAAGAATTGAAACAGAGAACATCTAGTAAAACATTGGTGCTCTGAATCTATAAAAGCAACGTATAAATTGCCTCAAGAGGCACACACCAGTTGTGTTGTCACTGTACAATTTGAAAGATGCTTCTGGTTCTTGCCTACCTGCCAGAGGCCTTCACGGAATGTCTCCCCACCCCCACCCAGGCCCACTTCCCCTCCACCCCTCCCCACTGCAGAATGTCTTGAGCACCACATTCTACTGTTTAAATTCAAACTTTTCCCTCCTTCATTTGGATGCTGAGCATCTGCTGGAGCAGGTCACTCTCTCTGGGTCTTGGACTTGACTTTTTTGATTGTGGAGCATTACTAGGCAGTGCGGTCAGTGTCTCGGTCTGTGGGGATGACTTCAAAAGGAGGTAAGCGGGTAGGTTGGAGGGGGCATGTTTAGAGATTCTGCCATCCCTCCAATGGTTGGGATATAGGTGTGACATAGTTTGGGTAGGCGAAACAGAGTTTGGACTGAGTAGAGGAAGGGGTTAGCACTGGACCTCCAAGGACACGTCACCTGGGGAGGCTGGGAGCCAGTGGAAACCTGTGACAGACAGCGCAGGACAGGAGAGCTCCTAAGAGGTGGATCAGGACAACTCGGGGGAAACGTCTGGCTATGGAGAAAGGACGGCAGCGGACACACTGATTCCTTCTAGTAGGGAGACAAGCCACTTGGACATGCGTGTGTGGGGTGTAGTGGGTGATGTCGTGCTGGTGGCACCGGGAGGGTCACGGGGAAAGCCGAACCCTGTGTCCTGTTCTTCAGGCAGCTGGAGCTTGCCCCACAATAGCTTTCTAAGGGCTGTGAACTGAGCACACTAGATCGAATGGGGAAGTGGGGAGAGGTGGTCTTAGCCGGAGACTTGTCCAGTGGGGCTGCCTGTGGCCCGGTCTACAGTGAAATGTCCTCGCCGAGGGCCAAGCTGGAAGGCACTCTAACTGCTGCAATCCAGAGCATTTTCACTCTTTCCTGCCCAGAGCTCACTCCTTCTCAGTCCAGGTAGCTGTTGTCTTGGATTCAACAGGGGCAGGGTCACCGTGTAACTTCCATCAAGATGGGGCTGGGTTCCGTGAGTCGTTCTGAACTGTTCTCCCTCGGTGTAAATCAGTTCTTCAGACCTACTTGATCATGTTGCGTCTCCTCAGGCCTGCGTTGCACCTTGGAGATGAGGGTTTGCTCTAATTCCATGTCACTACTTCATGGACAGGGAACGGATGGGGATGGTAGTTGGTTTTCTGGTGGAACGTCTGTGAAGGTGGATTGCTTTTCTCAGGGGGCTAGGAGAGTAGCACAGAAGCAGGAAGACGATCTTCTATCTTATTATGAAACGTGCTAGGACACCTGTCCTGATGAGTTAGGTGCATGTGGTGTGTACCTTGTTCTCCTGGAACAGGGTCTGCATGAGTTCCTCTGAACAGGAATGTGTCCCAGATAACTCTGTCCCAGTGACACCTGGTTTACTGTGTGTGCACTTTTCACTGTTGGGAGCTGGGAGGGGAAGGGCCACGGACAGTCTGCAGACCTACAACCAATCTAACGTGACAGCAGCTATGGAAATCTCTGGAAACCTCCACTGACAGCCCCACTGCTCTCCATTGCCTGGCCCTTTTCTAATCCTCGGCAGCCATTGCTGGCTGTGAAATGACAGAATCTAAGGGACACAACGCCTACTTCGCAGACCCTCTCCTGGGCACAGAGCTGCTAAGTGGTGGCAACGACTCTGAGCATGGGGGATAGAGTGGCAGAATCTGTCCCATGTTAAGTGTTTGCTGTGGTTGGTTCTGAGTTGTGCGTACAGGCCAGGTTGGGGTGTTTAGGGGTTATATCAGGGCTCCTGGGTCTTCCTTGTGGAGAGCCATTACTCAAGAGTTTTGTTTTCTGTGCTTGGCCAGGGAAGAAGGAGGGTGATTTACATCGAGCCTCTGGAAAAGGAAGACTGAGGGGGAGATGGGGCGCTAATATTTTAGACACTGCCTGTTCACGAAGGCACTTTGGGTGCCTACAACTTACCTTGGAGAAGGTCCCTATCTTCTAATGAGTCTGTCTATGGCCATTTTCCACAGAGCAGATGTCTGCCCAGTTTCATGACTCGGGAGACAGCCTCTGAGGCTGGCAGGGTCAGAGGTGAGGGAATCCTTAGGAGGCTCCGAGACTCAGAGCTGGTGGGGTGATTTCAGGGAGCCTTGGTGCACAGGCGCATACTCCCCAGTGGAATAATTCTCAAGCTGAGGTCAGAGCATGAAAATCACCTGAGGGCATTTGCAAACTGCAGCTTCCCCATACAAAGGGTCCTTACCTGTTGAGACTCATCGCTCCGAGTCCCCTGTGGCTAAAGGGGACGCAGAGCGCCTCTGTCCTGGTTACTGACTGTCCTACTCCATTAACCCCTTTCGTTTGTCTCAACAGCATCTGCAGGGCTCAGACCAGCAGAGACCATGAGCCCTGGTGCTTCCATGTCTCCTTTCATGGCGCTGCCTTTTCCGCCACCCACTGCTGGCCCCGCATACTGGCCACCCGGGGAGCATCACCTGCCGCCCCTCATGACACCGTCATTTCCTCCTGGCCAGCCCGTGGTGCTGCCGGCTTTCCCTGGGACACCTTCGGTGGCAGGAGATGCTGGCCATGGCCCCACAGGGACTGGGGCCGGCAACATCATTGTCCAGGTCAGATCAGACGTGGGGCGAGCAGAGCTGCCCCAGACTCAGACCTTGGTCCTTACTCAGGCCCCGCTCAACTGCAGTGCTCCGGGGGCCCTCGGTGGGGGTGCTGTGTGTCCTGCACCCCAATTCTTCACAGCCTCTGCGCTGCAGACCGTTATGCTCACTCCGGCTATTGGGGGCACCCAGGCTGTCCAGGGCAGCTGGTGCCCAGGCCTTCCTCCTCAGGCCCCACCACCAGCTGCCCCGCTGGCTTCCATCATTTCCCCAGTGAGTGTTGGGCCATGGCCAAATGGGGCTCCCAGAGAGGGTGGCCTGGCCACCTCCCAGTCGAACGCCATGCCGGACAACTCATGTAACCCCAAGAGTGTGTATGAGAACTTCCGGTGTTGGCAGTACTTCAAGGCCCTGGCCTGGAGCCTCCTACCCCAGAGTTCCGACGCAGAAGCTCTTTCCTGCTTCCTCATGTGAGTGCACTGGGTAGGGGCACGGGGAGCTCGGCTGGAGCTTTCACATAGAGGGAACGGCGGTTGGGCATGCAGGGCGCCTTATCCTGGGACACAGCAAGGAAGGTCTGAGGGTGGTGTCCACGCTCTGAGAAGGCGCATTCTTGGTAATCCGCATCACATGTCCCGTTCATGACCTCCTCTGAGGTGCCGTGTCTCAACTGACCCCAGCAGCCTGAGTCCAGCTCCTACTATGACTTGATTTGTTACCCTGGGAGGCATTTCCTGCCACACCCTTGGTCCCTTGTAAAAAGGGACAATTCTACTTAATTCAGAGGACTGCAGAGGAGACTCCTTGGGTTAGTCAATGAAGTGTTCTCAGATTGCCTGGCACAGGCCATGCCTCATTAATGATAGTGATTATGCATGAACGGGCAATCTTGAAGAGGAAAAGACCTCCCAAAGCCAGAGTGTCCCTGCTATAGGGTGCGAGTGCACGGTCAGCCTCAGGTCCAGGCTCATGGGCCGGTGTGAATGTGAGGCAGCAACGACAGTAGTGGGGGGCTTCTCTTTGCACACCCAGACTCCTCCTGTCACCCCTGCATCAGTCATGCTGTGGGGGGCCCGGGTGCACTACAAAGCTGGGTGGGTCTGGCGGGTGGACGCCGGGCTGTAGACGGTGACTGAGCTTGAGGGCTTACAGCCCAGTGCTCCGGTCCCTGTCCCGTCTGAATCCCACCATGACGTTGGAGAACGGACTGAAGCGGGCCATGCGGGAATGGCAGCACACAAGCAACTTTGACCGGATGATCTTTTACGAGATGGCAGAAAAGTGAGCCAGCATCTGGGGTGCCAAGGGCTGCAGGGCGGGGGTGGGCTGATTTCAGGCAGGGTCCGCTTTGGTGGTGCTCTTCAGAGAGGGTGTTGGGAGGAGGGGTCTCGGCCAGCACAGGGCCCTCACAGCGTCAAGGCACTTGCTCTGCCATCCCTCCAACAGCTGCTGCCTTTGCTGGGCTCCGGGCCGGTGTCCTCCTCAGCCGGCTCATGCCTCCCTCTCCCCCAGGTTCATGGAGTTTGAGGAGGAGGAGATGCAGATTCGGAAGTTGCAGTGGATGAAGGCGGAGCAGGGCCTGCCTCCCGCTGCCCCACCAAAGCCTGATCCTTGGGAGCCCCCAGCCCCACTGGTGGGCTCGCAGCCAGGTAGGTCTCCGAGTTCCCATGGCCAAAGGCAACTGGGGCTCAGGGCCAGCCATTGTTCCCACATCGGTCCTTTTCTTCAAAGGGTCATTGTTCTCTCAATCACAACAGCCACGGGAGCCAGGGTCTCAGGTGCCCTTTGCCACCACGGGGTCTGGACCTGGTCAAGTTTCATAACCCCTCTCCCAACTCCCTGTCACAGGATGCTACGTGAAGTCAGCTAAGAAGCGGGTTGGATGGGATGCCCCTCAGAGTGTCTGTGGCTGCACACCTACTCACATGTGACTCTCTTACATGCTTCCCTGTCCCCTCCCACAGTCACAGGACTTCAGGTGGTCCTGACCCGACAGCACTCATGTTAGCATCCCCCAAACACTGCTGTCCCACTGCTATCACCATCTCATGCTCAGGAGGTGGAAGCTGGAGGCCCTCACGCTCCCTCCTCCTTCCGCTCCTCCCCAGCGTGCGTTCCCAGGACGGCCATACCCAGAGCCCATCCTGCCGGCCCGCAACCACACAGAGCCCAGCGGCCCCGGGAGACCAACGCACCAGAGGAGATTCCCCCTGAGGCCGTGAGAGAGTACATGGACATCATGGATGAGCTCTTGGGGTCGGCCCACTCAGCCACCGGAGAGCCAGGTGGAGAATGGGAAGAAGACAGAAAGGAGCCGCAGCAGGATGACGATGGGACCTACCCGGCCCTGGGTCTCCTGAGCTACATTGACGAGCTGTGTTCCCACGAAGACTTTCTCACCAAGGTGGGCTGGCTCAGAGCTCTGGGGTCTAGAAGATTCCAGGGAGTGGCACTCTGGCACCCAGCTCTGGGTTCCTAATTTGTGTGCGGGCGTGGGTGTGAGTGTGTGTGTATGTGTGTGTGTGTGTGTGTGTGTGTGATGACCATGACAGTGTAAAACACTCATCTTCTGCATGAGGATGCGGTGGGTCCTAGGTTTTTCACTTTTCCCCCGGTCCTGCTGACTCACAGGTTACTCCAAGACTGCTCACAGCTTCTTCCTTCTGTTCCAGGTGGAGGCGGTCATTCACCCCCGATTCCTGGCATGCTTGCTTTCCCCAGAAGAACAGCTGGATCCCTTGTCCCTAGCTGATGAGTTGGAGCAGGAGGAAGCACTTCCACCTGCCCAGGTGAGCCAAGAGAGGGAGGCACCCTAGGTAGTTGAGAGAGGCCTCCAGGTAAGCCAGGTTACTTACAGGAGGTTGAGACCCCATGCAGAATTGGGAAGGGAGGGGCCTAGGTTGAAACGTGGATGGAGCGACTCCAGGTATGGGGTCGGGTCAGGTGAGCCATGGGAGGGAGCACCCAGGTAAACCAGGCCAGGGAGGACCCAATGACTCTGCCCACCCCTCCCGTGCCTGTAGGCACAGTGTGCAGGGGCCCAGCTCTGGCGTGGGTGCCTTGCAGGAAGACAGGAAGGAGAGGACTATAGGAAAGGGTGGATGGGGTACCCAGAAGAGGAGGGGAGGACACAAAGCTGGGAATGTGGCACAGGATGATGGCAGGAGAGCCACAGGTGTGTCTTTGCATTTGAGTCCCAAGGTCCCCCACTACCCTCCTCTCTCCAATGCCACTGTCCCATCAGCCCTGCTGCTGCTGCTCCTCCTCCTCTCACAAATGTGTGCAGAGCAGTCACTGTCTGCCTCTTCCCTCCCAGCTGGTAGAGAAACGATTGCTGATGTTGAAGGAGGAGGAGAGTGTGCAGGCACTCCTGTGTCATGGTGCACCCCGATTGGACTCACCTCCTTCTGTATCTGAAGCCAGTGAAGATGCCAGGAGGCATGACTATGGCCCCCAGCTGGGGGTCAGTGACATAGCCTGCCCACCAGAGGCTGACTTCAAGGACCCTCAAAGGCACTGTCGAGCAGACGCCCACCTGTCCAGGCCCAAAGTCTTTGATGTGTCTTCAGGATGTCAGGAGTCCCCAGCACTCCGGCCTCAATGGCCCCCCTCTCCTCCTGAGGGTCCCAGGCGCACTGCCTCACGGCAGGGACCCAGGGATGCCTCCATTCTTGGAGAGACCTCTCCTGTTATGGAGACTCACAGGCCAGTGGACTGGTCCAGTGAGGATGAGGAAGAGCTCCCCAGCCTGTCCTTCCTGTTAGGCTCTCAGAATAGCCTTCTGCCCTGGCAGCTACCCCAGAGTCCTGTCTCTGCTTCAGGTCTTGTCTTCCCTGGAGGTCGAGGCGACCGGGGAGCTTCCCAGTCCCTGTCTTGTCAGAGACTAGGCCTCAGCCAAGTTGACCCTTCAGCTGCCAAGTCTAGGAAGCGTGCTCTGGATGGAGACCCAGCTCCTGCTGAGAAGATGCTACTCCCAAATGAAGACCTTGGGGTCTCTGGGAGGCCAGCATTGGCTCTGGGGCAAGTTTGCTCCTTCCAGCCTCAAAAGAGAAAGTGTGATCCTTTTGACACAGGAAAGAGAAGGAAGCTGCACTGAAGCCAGTAGGGAGCATTGGGGAGTCCCCTTGGTGCCAGCCCCCCAGAAAGCCCAGACTAGATGTGACCTGGCTGTTCCCTACAGGAGACAAAAGGCTGATCCTGGCTATTCTACTGACATGGGAGGGAGGGAGGAAGGGTGGGAAAGCCAGGCCATTAGGGTGGACCTAGTGGAGGGTGGGGGTAGGAGCAGCACCTTTGGGGTATCCTGTGTAAATTATGAATAAAGATGGTTTTGTTGAGAAATGTTCTGGGAGCCGCTGTCTCCACGCTCGGGTCTGTGCTGCTCCATGGAGAGGGACCTGAGAGGAAGGAAGGATGCGGAAGGTCATGGGCACTATGGATACACAGGTGACCCTCTAGTCCCTTCCTCCAGGTTGACAGGACCTCCTGCAGACTGCTCCTGGAATCATACAGCTCTCTAATCACCAGGAACCCCTCGTAGCATCCCTACTCCCAAGACCAGGCTGGGTGAGGGATCTCCCATCATCATCTGCACCCTGAACCCTCTGGGGATGGGGGACCTGCTTTTGAGGCTTTCATCCCTCTGGACCATTAACCAGTTTTCCAGAACAGAGTCAGCCCTTGTGTTTAGGGAGCTTCTCTGTGCCTCCTGGATGTAGTCAGACTACGGGGCTGGGCTATCCTCAGCTCTTCCAGGGTTTCCTGTGTGGGTGGCCTGGTCGGAGAGGAAAAGGCTGGGCCTCAGAGGACAGGCTCTCTGCCTCTGTGCCTCGTTGCAGGTGAAGCATCCTCTGGTCTCAGTGGGGTGATTGAATATGGAGGGAGGTGGAGGTGGTGAAGACGGAACAAGAGGGAGTGGACTGAGAAGAAAGAAAGGGGGTTCCTCCTTAAGGTGTGTATGCCGGAAATGACAGTGGGCGAAGAGGATACCAAGTCCCTTGAGGGATTTCTCTTGGGAGCATCTCGTCCAATCCAGGGAGGAGGACCCATCTGCTGGGGCCGTGGGGACTGGGCTCAGGGCCCAAGGGTCTTCAGGGACACCCCACAGCTGCTGTCCCTTCTCTCCCAACAATGGCCGGACTCTTGTGTGACTAGATGCAGACACACATTTATATTCGCATTGAAGACAGTTCCTACTAACAAGCTGCGAGCTAGTTTCACAAGCACAGCACACCCAGCAGGGAACGCGGGAGGGGGTCGAGGCGTGTGCACCCTGGGGCTGAGTGCTGTGGATTCAGGCTGAGTGGAGGGGAGGCCTCAGTTGACCTGCTGTGGGCACTAGTACAGACCCTACGGTGAGATCAGGGCAGCTGAACCCCAGCTGTTAGAGAGAGATGAACAAATGGTGAGGGACATGTGCTGAGCCAGGGAAGACACCCTACTGTCTCCCATAATGGCCTTTTCCAAGCCCTAACCTGACTCTCTGTCCCACATGGACACACCCTGGCCCTGACCCCCCTTTCCTCTGGGCCAAAGCCTCTTCTCCAGGTTCTAAGCTCTGATTCCTTATCAGGCCCAGGAGGGGTCAGGACAGCTCAGTCACCCCAAGTGTGGCCCCTGCTCTGCCCAGCATGCAGAGCTGTGGGCCATGGCAGTGGTCCATCAGCAGTGATGGGATGGGACTAAAGCCACCCAGTTGCACAGGCCCTCTGCTCGACCCCCACACAGAGAATGGACTTGTGTCGGGGAACCCGTTCACCTCCCATGGAATCATAGGCCAGCCCAAAGGTCCTCCTCTTTTACCTTCTCCCCTCCCGGACAGTGGGCAGCACCCACATCTCTCAGGGCTCCTGGACCCTTTGAGAAGGAGATTTCTCTTCTTGGCCACGGAACCCAGCTGCTGGCCCCTCCCTGTCCAGCTGGGCGTCAACACAGAGAAACAGGCTCAGAAGCGCCAGACTCCGAGTGTGTTGTGGGGCTGGTCCAGATGCTGCCACCCCTCGTGGGTGAGTATACTCCTATCCTCCCACCCTCTGTGTCCCTGTCCAGGGCGGTGCCCGTGGCAGGCAATGGAGGCAATGTGGTGAGTGACGGGCAGAGCCTGGACCCTCTGTTCACTGATTCCTCTTAGTCCCATGACTTCTCTGGTTTCAGGGTCTTTGTGGCGAAACAGGGTGACAAACCCCCCTCTCAGGTCGTTAGGAACACTGAGTGAGTCGTGTTTGAAGGGAACTTGCTTGGTCTTCCCTGTGCGAGCTGGGCCCTCAGACTAGGATGGGAGTCATCATCAGCTTCACACCTGGTGCTCACACGTGGCTGCTCCTGTCCTCACTCGCCTGGCTGTTCCTGCCCCTGGAGTCCTTGTGAACGAACAGTTCCCAGGAGGAGGCAGAACCGGTGCTGCACCCACCCTGAGCTCGGTGAACCCTGAAATCTCCCCTGCACCTGCACAGTGGGGCCGACTGCAGGTCCATCGCCTCTCCTTCCACGACGAGAGTGCAACTCCATGGGCCACATGGAATCTTGCAGAGATTTGCACATTAGTCTTTGGAAGACACTAAGGTAGGTGCAAGGGGAAGGGACAGGAGGAGATATCTCAAATTTTCATTGCAGCCAACCTTCTTTATTACAGAAAAACAAACTTGACGTGACCTTGTGCAAGGACAGTGTATGTGGTAGCAATCAGGAAGGAGTTAGTAGTGACTGAAGTAGCATCTGTGAAGAGGACAATGTCATCCCGTCAAACCTCCAAGGGAATCAGGATGCTCATAACAGCAGATGCTCCCCGTGTGCTCGGTGCTCTCTGGTGCTCTACTTCCTTGGAGCTCATTGTGTCTCCACAGAGAGCTGGAGCGAGGCACGCGTCACCCTTTTTTTGTGACGAATAGTGCTCAGGGAGGTCAGGGGGCTGAGTGCCGGTCACACACTAGGAACTGGGGAAGCCTGGTCAGCACCATGCAGGTTTGGCTCCAGAGCCCTCCTCCTTCACCACTTGGAATAAATCCCCTGAAGAAGCCGTGGCATCCTTGGGAAATGCCAGTGACGTAGGAGCAAGACCAGTCACCCACCATCCTCGTGGTTCTGAAATGGCATGTCATTATGGGTTGGGATTGAATTTTCCTGGTGTTGAGCATATTTTCACGTATTTATTGGCCATTTGCATATCTACTTTGGAGAAATATGTATCCATTCTTTGCCCAGTTTTAGTTGGTCTATTTTTTAAAATTGAAATTTATTGGGGCTACCATGATTTCAAGTGTACAATTCTGTAATACATCATCTATATATCACATTGTGTGCTCACCACCCGGAGTCAGTTCTCCTTCCATCACCATGTGTTTGATCCTGTTTTCCCTGATCTACCACCCTTCTCCCCACTAACCCTTGGGAACTACTAAACTATTGTATCTATGAATTTTTGTTTTGTTTATTTGTTTGTCTTGTTCCTTTGTTGCTTTCAGTTTTTGAATTGTAAGAATTCTTTATATTAATATATTCTATGTAAAAGTGTCATTCCAGAGACATGATTTGCAAAACCATTGTCCCATTTGAGGGTTATCGGTTACTTTCTTGACAGTGTTCATAAATGTGAAATGTTTTTACTTGTGATGAAGACCATTTTATTCATTTTTACTATTGTTGCTTTTGTTTTCAGTGTCATATCTAAAAATCTGTTGACAATCATGTGCCATGAAAATGTATGCCTATGATTCTTACTTTTTTTATTAAAGCATCTTCACCCTTTTTAAGCACATAATTTTGTAGTGTTAAGTTTATTTACATTACTGTGCAACTGATCTCTAGAAATTTTTCGTCTTTCAACACTGAAACTCTGTACACATTAGACACTAATTCTCCTTCCTCCTCCCTAGAACTTGACAACCACCTTTCTACTTTCTGTTTCTATGACTTTGACTAATTTAGATACTTCGTATGAGTGGAATCATACAATATTTGTCTTTTTGTGACTGGGTTATTTCATTTGTATAATGTCCTAGAGGTTCATCTATGTTGTAACATGTGACATGGTTTCCTTTTTTTCAAGGCTCATAACATTCCATTGCATGGATGGACCACAGTTTCTTTATCCATTCATCTGTTGATGGGCATTTGAGCTTCTCTTGGCTGTTATGAATAATGTCACAATGAATGTGGGTGTGCAAACATCTCTTAGAGACCCTGCTTTGAATTCTTTTGGGTACATACCATGTTTCCCCAAAAATAGGACGGAGCCAGACAATCATCTCTAATGCGTCTTTTGGAGCAAAAATTAATATATGACCCGGTCTTATTCTACTATAATATAAGACCGGGTCTTTAATATAATGTAATGTAATGTAATGTAATGTAATGTAATGTAATGTAATGTAATGTAATATAATACTGGGTCTTATATTAATTTTTGCTCCAAAAGATGCTGTAGAGCTGATTGTCCAGCTAGGTCTTATTTACGGGGAAACAGGGTATGCAGAAGTTTGTTGTTGGATCACATACTAGTTATATTTCTAATTTTTTGAGGAAATTACATGTTGTTTAACTTTAAGGGTTGCACCATTTTACATTCCCTCCAACAGTTGGAAAGTAGCCATTTTGATATATGCTCTGTAATTTTTCAATTACTTATGATTTTTCATTGAACAATATACTAAAAATAATTTATCAGTTGTATTCTTGGTAAACTTTTATAAATTATAATATTACAGGGTAATCAGTTCTAGATGCAATGTTTTTCCTTTCATGGCTCTGAAAAATTATTCTGATAAGTCTTTTGTTTTGGCTGTTGAAAATTATGCCATCATTTTTTTAAATTAAAATTTATTGGGGTGACAATGGTTAACAAAACTACATGTTTCAAGTGTACAATTCTATAATACATAATCTATATATTGCATATGTGTTCACCACCCAGAATCACAACTCCTTCCATTACCATATATTTGACTCCCTTTACCCTCTTCTACAATTCCCCTCCCCCAATCACAACTCCTTCCATTACCATATATTTGACTCCCTTTACCCTCTTCTACAATTCCCTTCCCCCCTTACTCTCTGAAAACCACTAAACTGTTGTCTGTGTCATCATTTTAATAACCCTTTCATTGTAGGTGATCATCTTCCTTGCTAATTCTTTTTAGGATTGTCTTTTGTCGTTTGAGTTCTACAATTTCAAGAGGTGCGAGTAGTTTGACGTTAAAAATTTGTTCTCCAGAAATAAAACCACATAAATATGGACAGATAATTTTTGACAAAGAAGCTAAAAACATACAATGGAGCAAAGACAGCCTCTTCAATAAATGGTGCTGGGAGAATTGGATAGCCACGTGCAAAAGAATGAAACTGGACTGCTATTTGTCACCATGTACCAAAGTTAATTCAAAATGGATCAAAGACTTAAGCATAAGACCTGACACAATAAACTGCATAGAAGAAAACATAGGTACTAAACTTACGGACCTTGGGTTCAAAGAGCATTTTATGAACTTGACTCCAAAGGCAATGGAAGTAAAAGCTAAAATAAACAAATGGGACTATATGAAACTTAAAAGAAACTTAAAAGAAACTTCTGCACAGCAAAAGAAACCATTGACAAAATAAAGAGGCCACCAACTGAATGGGAGAAGATTTTTGCAAACAGTGCCTCCGATAAGGGGCTAGTATCCAGAATATACAAGGAACTCATGCAACTCAACAACAAAAAAACAAACAACCCAATTGAAAAATGGGCAGAGGACTTGAAGAGACATTTCTCCAAAGAGGACATACACATGGCAAATAGACATATGAAAAAATGCTCAACATCACTAATCATCAGAGAAATGCAAATCAAAACCACAATGAGATATCACCTCAGTTTATGTCACAGTTTGGTGCCACTCCTTGATCTAGATTAAGATGCTAGCAGTTCTGCCACCATTGCTTTTGCATAATCACTGTATCTGTCAACACAATTGTTCCAGGATGAATCATGAAACTCAAAAAAGTTAACCATAAGGAAATTAGAAAAAAAGAGCTAAGTAAAACCAGTGCATTCGAACAGAGGAAATTATAATATAATATGATCAAATGGAGTTTGTTCTAGGAATGCAAAGCTGGTTCAATATTAAAAAAAATATCAATCTTTTTTTCCCTATTTCTCTGAGTCTATTTCTGTTTTGTTTGTTCATTTATTCTATTCTTTAGGTTCCACATATAAGTGAGATCATATGGTATTTGTCTTTCTCAGTCTGACTTATTTCACTGAGCATAATGTTCTCTAGGTCCATCCATGTTGTTGCAAGTGGTAAGATTTCATTCTTTTTTATGGGCAAGTAATACTCCATTGTATAAATGTACCACAGCCTCTTTATCTAGTCGTCTATCAATGGGCATTTTGGTTGTTTCCATATCTTCATGGACTATGTAGATGCCTGACCACTGCACTATACACCTGAAGCTGAAGTTGACTAACATTGAATGTCAACTATAATTTTAAAAAAAATAAAATATATATATACACACACATTCATAGGATGTGGAGTACAGCATAGGGAATATAGTCAATGGTATAATAACAGCTATATACAATGTCAGAGGGGTAATAGATTGAAGGGGGTCATCACTTTGTGAGGTGTGTAAATGTCTAACTATTACATTGCTTTGTTCACCTGAAACTAATAAAAAAATTATCAGTGTAATCCACTGTAATAATGGTATAAAAAACGATAACCCACATAGTCACATCAAGTGAGGAAGAAAAAGAATTTGACAAAATTTGACACACATTCATATTAGAAACTCTCAGAAAACTAGTAATACACAGGCACTAACTCAAGCTAATAATAAGCATCTACAAAAAAAAAACTACTGCTAACATCATAACTTTAATTATGAAGTTCTCCTCCTAAATTCAAAAACAGAATATCCTTTCTCTTCTCTTCTTTTAAATTTAGTACTACAGATACTAGCCAGTACTGTCCATATTTATAGAAGATATAACTGTCTACATAGAAAATCCCAAGAAACATATAAGAAAATGCCTAAAAATTGACAATTATTTTGTCAAAGTCTCAGGATGAATGATCAACAGCGAAGCATTAATCATATTTTCAAATACTAACAATGAACAACTGGAAACCAAAACTAAAAACACAATGCCATACACAACAGTTTCAAAAAATGAAGTATTTGGTTATAAATTTTTAAAAAGAAATAGAAGATCTATATGACAAAACCAATAAAACAATGACTCTGATTAAAGGTATCAAACAAGATCTAAACAAATGGAGAGACATATCACAATCATAGATTAGAAGACTCAACATAATAAAATGTTAACTTCCAACAGAAATTTTTTTTTGTCAACATGGACAAGCTTATTCCAAAATATATAAAGGAAAGTCAAGGTATAGAAACCGGAATAGCTAAAACAATTTTGAGAAAGCAGAATAAAGTTGGAGGGCATTAAGGCTTACCATAAAGCTATAGAATAAGGCAGTGTGGCATTAGTGGAGGGATAGATGTGTAGTTCAATGAATAGGATAGAGAATACAGTAATAGACACACACCAATACAGCAAAATGGTTTTTTACAAAAGTGAAAAAGCAAAATAGTGGGAAAGGGATAGTGTTTTAAACAAATGTTAAAATTAACTCAATATGGATGACATATTTAAATGTAAAACATAAAATTTTGAAGCTTTTACAAGATAAGCTAGGAGAAAATCTTTGGGTCCTAGAGCTTGGTGAGAGTTTTTAGACATTAGGGCAAAAGTGCCACCCATAAAAGCAAGAATAGAAAATTGGACTCTATATCAAAATTAAAATTTTTTCTATATAAAAAACCCTGGTAAAGATGAAAAGAAGTTACTGGTTTGGAGATACTATTTGCAAACCACATATCTGACAAAGTTTCATATCTAAAGTCCATTAAAAATAAACAGTAAAAATAAGAAGAATTCAATTAGGAAGGGGGCAAAAGATATGAAAAGACATTTCACCAAAAAGGACATATGTTTGGCAAATAATCTATGAAAAGATGTTCAACATCACTAGCTATTAATGAAATTCAAATTAGGAACACAATGAGAATTATCACAAGCCCATTAGAACAGGTGAAATAAAAATTAATGACACTATCAAATGCCAATGAGGATGCCAAGAAACTGGATTTCTCATAGTATTACTAGTGGAATTGTAAAGTGATACAGCCACTCTGAAAAATAGTTCAGCTGTTTCTTTAAAAAACTAAATATATACTTACCATATGACCTAGCAATTACATTCCTGGCTATTTATCCCAGAAAAATAAAGACTTGATGTCCACACAAAAATTTATGCATGGTTGATTATAGCAGCTTTATTTGTAATAGGCAAAAATTGGAAATAGCCAATATTTCTCCTAATAGGTGAATGGTTAAAGAAACAGTGGTTCATCCATCCCAGGAGTACTACTCAGCAGTAATAAAGCACAATTTATTGATACAGCAACAACTTGGATGGATCTCAAGTGTATGATGCTGAATGTAAAAAGCTAATCTCAAAAGGCCACATACTTTATGATTCAACTTATGTAATTCTCACAATGACAAACTGTAGAGTTTGAGAGCAGATTAGTGGTTGCCAGGGATTAGGATGGTGTTGGGGAGGAGTTGGGTATGACTGAGAAGGAGCAGTGTAAAGACCTTTGTGGTGATGCAATCTTTATTTGGACTGCAGTGGTGGTTACTTGAATTTTCATATGTGATAAAATGACACAGAAGTCTACATACACACTGTACCAAGGTCATTTTTCTAGTTTTATTATTGTCCTGTAGGTATGTAAGACGTAAGCACTGTGAGAACCTGGGTGAAGCACACAGAGGATATTTCTGTACTCTTATGAATCTATAATTCTGCAACTTCTTATGAATCTATAATTATTTCAAAATAAAAATATTAAACAAAACAAACAAAAGGGGCAACCAGTGAGTTGACTCCTCTATGCACTTGGTGAAAAGTGTTATACTTCAAGTATTTCTTTTTAGTGTTTCTGAAATGTTTCTTGGCACATGGAGGCTAAAGTACAACCATTCCTGTCTTAGAGAGTTGGGTTTAATGCAGTGCAATTTGGAAATTGGGTTGTCTTTTTACTTTTCTTGTAGACAACATATAGTTGGGTCTTGTTTTTATCTGCTTTGACAATCTCTGTCTTTTAATTGGTGCACTCAGACCTTTGATGCTTACATTGATTATTGATATAGCTGGATTAATGTCTACCATATTTGTTACCATTTTCTATTTGCTGCCGCTGTTCTATATTTCTTTCTGTCTTCTTTCATTTTTATACATTCTCTGATTTTAATCAAGTGTTTTATGTGACTCCATTTTTCTCCCTCTTAAAACTTTGAATATATTTCATTTTTTACACTGTTAGTGGGTGCCCTTGATTTTGCATTATATATTTACAACGAATCCAAGTCCAGTTTCAAATAACATTATACAGACATGCCTCGGAGATATTGTAGGTTCAGTTCGAGACCACTGTAATAAAGCAAATATTGCAATAAAGCGAGTCATGTCAATTTTTTTTTGGTTTCCCAGTGCATATAAAAGTTATGTTTACACTATACTGTAGTCTACTGAGTGTGCAATAGAATTATGTCTAAAAACAGTGTACATACCTTAATTTAAAACATTTTATTGCTAAAACTTGATACCTATCATCTGAGCCTTCAGTGAGTCGAATCTTTTTGCTGGTGGAGGGTTTTGCCTCAATGTTGATGGCTGATGACTGATTAGGGTGGTGGTTGCTCAAGGCTGACATGGCTGGTAATTTCTTAAAAGAAGACAACAATTAAGTTTGTTGCATCATTTGTCTCTTCCTTTCATGAACAATTTCTCTGTAGCATGTGATGCTGTTTGATAGCATTTACCCACAGTAGAACTTCTTTCAAATTTAGCGTCAGTCCTCTCAAACGCTGCTGCTGCTTTATCGACTACGTTTGACACGTAGTAAAATACGTAGTATTTTAAATCCTTTGTTGCCATTTCAACAATCTTCACAGCATCTTTACCAAGACTAGATTCCATCTCAAGAAACCACTTTCCTTGCTCATCCGTGAGGCGCGGCTCCTTATCCCTTAAAGTTTTATCATGAAATTGCAGCAATTTGGTTACAACTTCCAGCTCCACTGCTAGTTCTAGTTCTCTTGCTATTTCTACCACTTCTATAGATACTTCCTTCACTGAATTATTGAACCCCTTGAAGTCATCCATGAGGGTTGGAATCAACTTCTAAACTCCTGTTAATGTTGATATTTTGACATCTTTCCATAAATCACAAATGTTCTTAATTGCATCTAGAATGGTGAATACTTTCCAGAATATTTTCAATGTACTTTGCCCAGATTGATCAGAAGAATCACTATGTATGGCAGCTATCGCTTTATGAAATGTATTTCTTAAATAATAAAACTTGAAACTCAAAATTACTCCTTGATCCATGGGCTGCAGAATGGATGTTGTGTTAGCAGGCATGACAACTACATTAACCTCATTGTACATCTCCATCAGAGCTCTTGGGTGACCAGGTGCATTGCCAGTGAACAGTAATATTTTAAAAGAAATCTTCTTTTCTGAGCAGTAGTTCTCAATAGTGGGCTTAAAATATTCAGTCAACCATGTTGTAAACAGATGTGCTGTCATCCAGGATTTCATTTATAAAATACAAACAGAGTAGATTTAGTGTAATTCTTAAGGGCTCTTGGATTTTTGGAATGGTAAACAAGCATTGGCTTCAACTTAAAGTCACCAGCTGCATTAACCCCTAACAAGACAGTCAGACTGTTCTTTGATAATTTGAAGCCAGGCATTGATTTCTCCTCTCTAGCTATAAAGTCCCAGATGGAATTTTCTTCCAATATGATACTTTCTTGTCTACATTGAAAACCTGTTGTTTAGTGTAGCCAACTTCATTAATTATCTTAGCTAGATCTTCTGGATAACCTGCTGCAGCTTCTCTATCAGCATTTGCTGCTTCACCTGGCATTTTTATGTTATGGAGATGGCTTCTTTCCTTAAATCTCATGAATTAATCTCTGCCAGCTTCAGACTTTTCTTCTGCAGCTTCCTCACCTCTCTCAGCCTTCACAGAATTGAAGAAAGTTAAGACCTTTCCCTAGATTAGGCTTTGGTTTAGGGGAATGCTATGGCTAGTTTGCCTACTTACACCTCTAAAACTTTCTCCATATCAGTCTGTTTCACATTCATGTGTTCATGGAATAGTTTTTTAATTTTCTTCAAGAACTTTTCCTTTGCATTCACAATTTAGGCAACCATTTGGTACATGAGGCCTAGCTTTTGGCTTGTCTTGGCGCTTGATATGCCTTCCTCACTAAGCTTAATCATTTCTAGCTTTTGATTTAAAGTGAGAGATGTATAACTCTTAATTTGACTTGAACACTTAGAGGCCATGTTAGGGTTATTAATTGGTCTAATTCTTATATTGTTGTGCTCCAGGGAATAGGGAGGTCTGAGGAGAGAGAGAGAGAGAGAGATGGGGGAATGGCCAGTTGGTGGACTAGTCAGAACACACACATTTCTAGATTAAATTGGTCATCTTATACCAGCACAGTTTGTAGCACCACAAAACACAATAGTAACATCAAAGATCACTGATCACAGATCACCATAACAAATATAACAATAATTTAAAAGTTTGAAATATAGTGAGAATTAGCAAACATGATAGAGACATAAAGTAAGCAAGTGTTGTCAGGAAAATGGCACCAATAGACTTGTTTAACATTGGGTTGCCAAAAACCTTCAGTTTGTAAAAAACAAACACAAAACAAAAACAACTCAATATCTTTGAAGCACAATAAAAGGAAGCACAATAAAATGAGCTATGCCTGTACTGCTTCACAGGGAATGCAAGTACCTTACAACAGAGCATTCTCAATTCTTCTGCCCAGTTCCTTATAATATTGTTGTCATTTATTTCACTTATTCATAAGCTATAGCCACTGAATACATTGTTATCATTATGAACATATTGCTACTAGATCAATTAAGAATGAGAGGAATTCCAGTAAAGATAGCACAGTAGGTAAATGCTGTGCTTACCTTCGCTCTTGACCACATCAAAATTACAACTGAACTAGAGAAAACCATCATTGAGAGTGCCTGAAGTCTAGCTGAACCAAAGCACTACAACTATGGACAACAAAAGAAACCATCTTGAGACTGGTAAGAGGGGCAGAGACATGAAATGGGCTGGTCCCATACCCATGTATAACCATTAAAAACCAGGAGGGATAACTCAGCTGCAGAGGTTCCCCCCCCTCCACCCAGAGGAGCGAGGGGTCCCAGCTCCTCCCGAGTCCAGGGTTCTAGTGTTGGGGAGAGAAGCCCCCATAACTTCTGGTTGTGAAAACCAGCAGAGATTGTGACTCGGTGAAACGGAGGGTGGTTGCTCTCTCTGGTGCTCCTCTTAAAGGGACTGCACATTGACTTACCCACCAACAGAATCACTGGCTCTGAGCTCCAGCACTGGGACAGCAGCTGGAGAGACAGCAGGGACATACAAGAGGGAACTGAGTTGTCCGGCTTCAGGAAACTCCATTGTACTGCGTGCAGACACAGACAGCTGCCTTATTTGAGTCTCTATCAAGCTGGCTAAGGCCATTTGTTCACCACATGCTGGTGATTGGAGACCTGTCTTGCCCCAAGCTGCTTCCACTGACACACCCAAGCTTCTTCCACTGGCTTTTTCATACAAACTGCCTTCCTTGGCTCATTCTGCAGACTGTCTTAGGGTCTCGCAAAGATTCCCAGAACACACACAAGGAGTATCCGGCTTGAGCATGTCCTGTACCTCTGGCTGAGCAGCCTTAAGCCCAGCACTAGCAGCAGCTGATCTCGGCTTGCCACTTGGCCTCTCAAGTCACCTCCAAGAACAGCATGGGTGGCAGCCATCTGTGGATTGCTTTATGGCTCCTACCAGCTGGCCCCAGGTGGGGCACAGGCTGCAACTGAACTTGACCTCCAGTGGGTCCCCTCCAAGGTGTCCCTGGGGCTGGCACGCCCAGTGGCCAGCTTCAAAACAAGCTGGAGCATCAGCAAGCTGCCTTCAAGGACAACACATCAAAGAGGCAGATTGGGCTGACACCAGAGCCCTACTGAGGCAATTCCTGCTCTGTAGAGTCAGCCCCTGTACCACAGCTCCTCCATCGTAGTCATGGCCAATCCTCACAACCAATGAGCCTGAGAGTCAATCCCTCCCATTGACATGCAAATAGCAACCAAAGCTCAACTACAAGAGAAGGGCACATACCACATACACAAGGGACACACCTGGAGTGTGCAGCACAGTGACCAGGAAGACTGCACCACTGAGCCCCACAGCACACCTACTACATAAGGCCATTCTACTAAGACTGGGAGACATAGCAGCCCTACCTAATACATAGAAACAAACACAGGGAGGCAGCGAAAAGGGGGAGACAAAGAAACATGTCCCAAATAAAAGAACAGAACAAAGCTCTGGAAAAAGAACTAAACAAAATGGAGACAAGCATGTTATACGACACAAAGTTCCAGACACTGGTTATAAGAATGCTCAGTGATCTCAGGGAGAACTTCAACAAAAATATAAGAAACATAAAAAGTGGAGAGAGAAAACATAAAAAAAGAACCAGTCTGAAATAAAGAATAAAATAATGGAAATAAAGAATACATTACAGGGAATCAACAGCAGATTAGATGAAGCAGAGGATTGAATCAGCGATTTGGAAGATAAGGTAGCAGAAAACACCCAATTTGAACAGCAAAAAGAAAAAAAAATTCAAAAAAAAAAAATGAGGAGAGTTTAAGGGGCCTCTGGGACAACATCATGTGTACCAACATTCACATTATAGGGGAACCAAAAGGAGAAAAGAGAAAGCAAGGAATTGAAACCCTGTTTGAAAAAATATTGATGGAAAACTTTCCTCACCCGGTGAAGGAAATAGATATACAAACCCAGGAAGTGCATAGAGTCCCAAACAAGATGACCCCAAAGGGGCCACCACCATGACACATCATAGTTCAAATGCTAAAGCTTGAAGACAAAGAGAGAATCTTAAAAGCAGCAAGAAAAAAGCAGTTAGCTACCCACAAGAGAGCTTCCATAAGACTATCAGCTGATTTCTGAACAGAAACTTTGCAGGCCAGAAGGGATTGGCAGGAAATATACAAAGTGATGAGAAGAAAGGACCTACAACCAAGATCACTCTACCAGCAAAGCTATCATTTAGAATCGAAGGACAGATAATGAGCTACCAAGACAAGAAAAGCTAACAGAGTTCATCACCACCAAACCAGTATTACAAGGAATCATAGAGGGAAAAAGATATGAAAAATATGAAATATCTTAATATGAAAAAGATAAAGTCAAAAATATGAATAATAAAACGGCAATAACTACATACCTATCAACAATTATTTTATATGTAAATGGATTAAATGCTCCAATCAAAAGATAGGGGGCCTGAATGCATAAGAAAACAAGAGCCTTACATATGCTGCCTACAAGAGCATATGGTTTCTTCAGATCTAAAGACACACACAGACTGAAAGTAAAGGGATGGAAAAAGATATTTTATGAAAATGGAAATGAAAAAACAAACAAAAAAATCTGGGTAGCAATACTTATACCAGACAAAATAGATTTTAAAACAAAGACTATAAAAAGAGACAAAGAAGGACACATTAATCTCACTTCTGGTTATTTATCCAAAGAAACCCAAAATGCTACATTGATGGGATGTGCTCACCCATATGTTCATTGCAGCATTATTTACAATAGCCAAGATATGAAGTCAACCTGGATGTCCCTGAATGGAAGAAAGGATAAAGAAGGGGTGGTACATATATATACAATGGAATATTACTCAGTCATAAAAAAGAATCAAATCTTGCCATCTGCAACAACATGGATGGACCATGTGCTGAGAATAGTAAATCAGCACAGATGAATGCAAAAGATGAATGTCACATGATTTCACTTATAAGTGGAATCTATAGATCAAAATAAACAATAAAACAGAAACAAACTCATAGATACAGAGAACATTTTGATAGTTACCAGAAGGGAGAGAGGTTGAGGGTGGGTGAAAAAGGGAAAGGGATTAAGAAGTACAAATTGAAATTACGAACAATGTCATAAAAATGGTGGCGTGAGGTGAGCCTCTTGAAATCTCCCATAGAATTTACAACAAATTGAGCAACTATAACTCCACAAAGGACTCCCTGTGCAGCAGACAGGCAAGACTAAGAGGGGTACTACTGAAATCACCTAAAGGTGGGCAAATTGCGCGAGCAGGAGAGGTGGGAAGGGAGAAGTGCGGAGACAGGGCCTCATGCCTGCAGGACACAGACTTAGTGCTGTGAGCTTGCTGCATTCCGGAACTACCCCAGCTGCGAGAGAGGGAAGAACTTGGACTGCTAGGGCTCCACTTATGGCCCACAGGGCTGAGGGGACAGCATATAACACGGCTGAACCCAACGCTTACGGCAGAGACATCGGAGCAAAGACTGAGGGAAGAAGGCTGAAAATCATGGTTCAGACCCTCACTGCTGAGCAGAAAATGGAAGCCTTAGACACTGAGCCCAGCCGCCACCTCCCAACCTTCCCAGACATCGCCCCATCCCCACTTGCCCAGTGCTAGAAGCAGACCAGTAGCGGTGTCAGATCAAAAGAACAGAATATTTGCAGTTCTGAGAATTGTGGTCCGCAGACACTGACTCACAGCCCAACTAGTTCCGGTAAAGGGGAGGGAGCTGCAGAAGCAGGACTGGCTGTGGTGGTGGTCGCCACCATTGTTCTGGGCCACGTCTCACAACGCACCCCGCCCCTGTCCCCACCTATCTGGGCGGATCCCTGCAGGAGTAAACAGAATTGCTGAAAACACAGGCTCTGAATCTGGTGCAGGAAGAGCTTTGGAACCTCAAAAGCTCTCTGCATACCCACACGGACACTGCACCCTGTGACCCAGGCAAACTGTTCACAGAGGAGAAGCCCGTCTCCCAGGGAATGCCCCCATTGTGTGAGAAGCTGGAATAGTGCAGAAAAAACACAGCATTACAGTGTGAGAGAGAAAAAAAGGCTGCAGTCGGAGGGAAAATAAAACAGCCTACCAACAACTAGAGCTCATGCTCTAACCAACTGAGGCAACCAACCGACCATGTATTAGTTTTATCATAATAAGAATATTTAAAGACAACACTGCATTTTAGTGTATAGATTGCCCTGTGATTATTTTCACTTTTTTTCCTGTGTGTCTGAATGATAATCTGTCTCCTCAAGCGGACGGAAGCTCTTGGAGCAGAGGCACAAAGCCTCCTATCTCATGTGCATGGTTGCCTTTCGGTTAGGTTCTCAGTGTCCATCAGTTTCTGGGTGGACACATTTGCTGCCCAGTCTGCTTTCTCTGAGCAACTGAAAAAAATAGAATCTGAGAGACCAAAAGTTGGGATTGACATGTAAGGTCAGCGAAAATATTGATTGCCAAATTTTATCTTAGAAGTCTATACAATCTTCTCTAACCCCCTTTCCCAATAAAGCCCATAAGATTTTAGACGACCATTCATTCCTGAGAGACCCCTGCTAGCTCTGGACGTGGCAGATCACTTTCCTTGAAGTGAGGCTGATGAGTCCAGCAAAGTAGCTGGGAGCAGACCGCCTTTGCAGTGGGTACCAGGTCATTTTCAGAAGTAGAGGATTGGGGGGTACTATTGAACAATGAATAATTTTATAATGGAATGCTGCAGAGCAAAATCAAGTATGGATTCAAAAAACATCATGTTGGAGCTTTTAGAAAACTATGGTGAGCAAAACAGATAGGTCTTTATTTCATGGAACTCACCCCGTTGATGTAGAGAAAAATCCTCTCAACAAATATATAACTTAGTGGTATTTTCTCCAATTCCATGATGCCTCATTGTTGATAGGTGGCTACAGAAAAAGACAACTTCAAGCTTAAAGTCACCTCATTTCCTATCTTGCTGCATCGCTCATTCACTCCCTCATTCATTTACTCATACAGACAAAATTCAGAAACATCTGCAGGCACCTTCTGTATAACCGTTAAGGCATTGGGGGGGGGGGGATAGGAAGTAGCATGTTTGTGCTGACATCTCTCACGAAAATCATCACCCACTAGACATCATGCTTCTGATCAGCGATGCATATTACCTGGGTTCCAGAGTTTTTCCAGTCCTATTATTCCTCAAATTAAAATGGCTAAATAACTTTTTCTTTTGCAATCTGTTAAATAAAAACTGGAAAGTAGTTTAGAACACATGCATTTTGAATGTACCAAATTTTAGTATGTAGGACTCTTTCCATCTCCAAATAACTGAGAAATGAGGAAATAAGATTTCCTTCTGTATATTAAACTTTAAATCAAAGTAACGAAGATCCCCATTTTCTGACCAATGGGGACTGACCTTGATGGCCACAGCTGGCCTTCTCCAGGTAATGCCCCTACAGTTGTCATGAGTTAAGTGCTGACAATAGAAATTGCACCATAGAGTACCAATTAAAGAATTCAGGAAAGTTAAGAAAACTTAAGAGGCCCAGAAGTGAAAATACATGTATTATTAGGTGAATAAAATATTTCCTAGAGATATTGTTTAGAAATACACTTCTTTGGTGAGCTCCAGTAGCTTTCTCTGCCTTGGTAATATTTAAAAAGAAATGGATGCTGGCAGAAGGTCTTACATCATTTTTCCTGCTGAGGTGCATTCTAAGACAGGCATGTTTTAGTAAGTGTCCTTGCTTGCAATAATTGCTTCTCTGGCATTGCAGTATAATGCTGCCATTTCCTTTAATTTAAGTTGTATATGTTTCGGTATCTGATCACTCAAGCTATTGTGATAAGAGACAGAAAAAGAAATTACTTTGGCCAGTTTCCTGAGATGCTAGAATAGATGCTGTCAATTACAGCCGCAGGTTAGGAGAAATCTTTTGAAAGGGCAGGGGGATCAGTCCCTGAAACCTTATCTGTTTTATTGCAACGTGATGGAATATGAACACCATCACATATTGTGTTGTCATCCACTGATTGACTAGGTCTTTGGTCCTAAGCGATAATGACAAATACAAATACTCAATGACTTACCAAGAGAAATAGGGATTTCTTCTCGGGCATCTTACAGAAAGCCCAAAATGCAATTTGAAACTGGAAAAAGGAATCCAAGCAAAGTAGAAATTGCCCATGATGCTCATGGGCCCAGCAATCATAGCTTTACATCTCCATTAAAAGGTACCTCTTTCTCTGTACAAGATGAGCAGCTGGATCACCTACCAAGGCCATGACTTCACTGAGCTTGTGCTTTATCCTCATGCGTGGCCTCAGGGATTTCCCTATTTTCGCAAATATAATTTGTCTAGGAATTATTTGGTGTTTCAATAGGAGATTTACTCCACTGGTATGCTGTGTGCCTAAACAACAAGGTGATTTTCTTTAAAAAGTCAAGTAATGGGTCAGTTCAGCAAACAGATCACTTGGGGCTGATGTCTGATCCACATTTATTTAAATTTTTCACGATCAAAAAGGGACATTTATTTCATTGCTAAATATCTTTCAAGGCCTTAAATTCTATACTAGGTGATGTTCTAGGCTCTGGAATTTTGATGTTAAAAAAGACAGATAAACTGCCTTCTCTCATGGTAGGTATGTTGGCGGAGAACCACAATAAATGAATTAACAAAATGAAATATGGAGGCAGGGAGGGAGAGCGCTAGAGAGAGAGAGGGAGAAGGTGAAGGCTGAGAAGGAAGAGAGGAAGGAAGGAATAAAAGAAAAGAGGGGAGGAGGGAGGAAGAGGAGGAAAGAAGGAAGGAAGAAAGGAAAGAAGAAAGGAAGGAAGGAAGGAAGGAAGGAAGGAAGGAAGGAAGGAAGGAAGGAAGGAGCAATAAGACTCTGAAGGAAATAAACAAGAAGTAGAATATATGTATGTAAACCATGACATTTACATACATCACAACTCTAGTTCAGAGGAACATTCAAATTAGAGCCATATGATTTTAAAGGTCAGAGACCTTTGATAACCCAGTAGGTCTGAGTTATTTCACTGGTGGGCCGTGGCCATGTTGGTCTCTTCAGTGTTGCTAAAATAATATAACATGGAAACAAGACCCCTCACAATAGTAAGGACCCCCACCCCGACAGTAGTAAGGACACTGAGTTGTCATTATACCCCCCTTCTTGAACAGTCATAATTTATATTACCATATGAAAGATTCTGGAAAGTCCTGCAATACCTATTCTATTAAGAATTCCCTAAATTATTTGGATATGGAAACTTGTTTCCTGTCCCACTTATTAACCTCCCACCTGATTTGTTGTTCTAATGGTCATCCCATGGGCAGGATGGCTAGTGGAAGAGGCATCATTAAACAGAAAGCTCAGCCTTACTAGAGAGTGGCCAAAGACAATGAAAAAGCAGTATCCACATCCTAGGAATTTATTTATGTATTTGTTTGTTTGTTTGTTTTTCACGTTTAACAAGGTTCCATTTATTTAAAACAAACCAAACAAACAAACGAAAACCTGAAGTTATCGAAAATGAATACACACCTGAAAGTATTTTCTGAGAGAACTACTCAGCTAAGCTACGGTATTAATAAGCGCAAGGTCGTTTTATAGAATGATTGCTTGTAGATACCTTTTAAATGAACATTTTACATAAAAAGTTACTTTATTATACGTCCAAGTAATGCTTCTCAAAGGGCAGCACCATTTCTTGGCTGAGGGAGTGGAAACAAATCATCTTAGGGGCTTTTCAAAGTGCAACACTATGCACACTTGGAAAAAATTCTCATACACGTCTTTTTTTTTTAAAGCATCCTACAGACTTTAAATTCTAATAAATAAATATCAGTCTTTAATATCTCACTTAAACAAACATTTCTTTGGGGCCCCCTTTTCTTCAGAGTAAAGGGGTCTTGAAACCCCAAACTGAGAAAACCACTGTAGTTTATCCTTAGCCACACATGGTCAGTTTCTGGCTCTGACCTCATAAAGCACCAGTGTGAGGGAACTACCCAAAGCTGCTATATAAAGCCTTGACTGGGCTGAGCTTTCTGTCCCTTATAGCCCAGGAAGCTGATTTGTGGTGACCTGTTGGACTTGGACCTTTTAGCTTGTTTTCCCCTTCTTTCCCCCCATTTTGTTTTGTCCCGTCACTCGTTTTCTTTGTCTCATTTTGTTTCTACTTATTATTTTTTTGTTTTTCTTTAAATGTTTTAGTATTTTTAATGTTGTTAGTACAGTTAGTGCATTTAGTCAATGTAGTTAGCATAGTTATTGTTTATTAGCACAGTTAGTAATATTGATAGTATATATAGTCTGCGTAGTTAGTATAGTTATTATTGTCTGTTAGCACAGTAATATTGTCAATACAGTTAGTCAGCGTAGTTAGTACAGTTATAATTATTGGCATAGTTAGTAATATTGTTGATAGTATATTTAGTGTAGTTAGCATAGTTATTATTATTAGCATAGTTAACAATATTATCGATACAGTGTAGTTAGTACAGTTATTGTTTGTTCACACAGTTGGAGAGCATCGTTAGTATCGTCAGTGAGCGTAGTTAGCGGGTCACCACGTCACGTGACTTTACAGACATCCGTATTGACCAGGAGCCCCCCAGTGCCCATTAGGAGCTCCAGGGAAGCCTCACAGAGGGCAGCTTTGCCAAGGTAGTGTTGGGCAAGCACATTCTCACGAAGACGATGGTGGCTGTGAAAATCATCGACCAACGGGTCTCTGAGGAAACGCACAGATCTCTCCTGCACAAAGTCCGCTGCATGGCAGACTTGCACCATCCGAACATCGTCCAACTATTCCACATGATCAGCTCGGCAGAATCCCTCTTCCTAGTCATGGAGCTGGTGCCTGGAGAGGACATGCTGAGCTACCTTCTTGGCCACGGCCGCATGTCGGAGGCCACGGCCCCCCGCGTCTTCCGGCAATGGTGTCAGCGGTTCACTACTGCCACGAGAGGGCGTTGCTCACAGGGACCTGAAGCCAGAAAACGTGGTTAGACGCTCAGATGAACGCTAAACTTGCAGACTTCGGACTTGGCGCATCCTCCAATGCACATCAACTCAGCACGTTTTGTGGCAGTCTCCTTCATGCAGCCCCAGAACTGTTCCTGGACGAATCGTATGATGGTCGTGCCACGGATATCTGGAGCCTGGGAGTGCTGCTGTAAGAGATGCTTACAAATGCCGTGCCTTTCAAGGCAGAGGACTCGGAAGGGGTGAAGGATAAGGTAGTCAGAGGGCAGTATGTGGTACCATCTTATCTATCCATTGATGTGGAAAGCTTCCTCAAAAAACTGCTAACCCTCATCCCTGAGCAGAGAGAAAATCTTGAGGCCACCATGCCAGATCTTGGCTAAACATGGGCCAAGAGGAAGAACTGAAACCTTACGTTGAGCCACCCGGTGATGTCATAGATCCCGGGATAATAGAACAGATGGTGAATCTGGGCATTCATTGGGAAGATATCAAGGACACATTGTCAAACAAAACATACAATAACAACATCATGGCCACGTATCGCATGTTACACATACAAAAACCAAAACCCCAGTATCACACCATCAAGATAAAGCCCTTCCATCCTCCTGAGTTCCAGAGCCGCAGTCCTCCGCAGCCCAGAAGGTTCAATGAGAGTGGTCCGGTTTCCAGCAGGCAGAGCAGCAGCCTATGGACCATGCGCCAGGGCAGAAGCCCCAAGAGTCTGCCGGTCCTAGAGCCATCCTGGAGCACAGCACCACCGTTTCTGAATTCAAGACCACCACTTCTGAGGCCATCCGGGGTTCCAGGAGCGCCACTTCCAGCCCCTCCACTCCCAAGCACAGCTGGGGCTCCAGAACTGCCACTTCAGAGGCCAGCCTGGGCTCCCAGACCACCATTCCCAAGCACTGCTGGGGCTTCAACACCTCACCTCTGGAGAGCAGCTGGAGCTCCAGGACTACCACTCCTGAACCCTTCACTCCCAAGCACAGACCAGGCTCCAGGAACACCACTCCTGAGCACAGACCAGGCTCCAGGAACACCACTCCTGAGCACAGACCAGGCTCCAGGAACACTACTCCCGAGCCCAGCCAGGGATTCAGGACCGCCATTCCTGAGCACAGACCTGGCTCCAGGATTGCCACTCCTGAGCCCTCCACTCCCAAGCCCAGCTGGGGATCCCAGAATGCCACTCCTGCAACCAGCTGGGGCTCCAGGACCGCCATCCCTGAGCACAGACCAAGGTCCAAGACTGCCACTCCCGAACTCAGCCTTGGTTCCAGCACCACCATCCTTAGCCCAGCCTCCTAATATCACCCTGGGGACTCTCTCTCCAGCCACAGCATCACCAGCAACAGTGGAAACCCAGAAGACATCAAGCAGGGATGGCAGCCGGTGGCTAGGAGCTGCTTGAACTTTTTAAGGACGCTCTTCTGTTTTCCGCCCAAGACGGGGTACTGCAAATGCAGTCAGGTAAAACCCCGTTAGAATTTGGACAACAAAGGCAGGGCTAGAACAAGACTCCGGGGAGGTCCAGCTGGGCTCCCTGCATTTTAAAGGCTGAACTGGATGAAGCTGAGGTCCAGGGAGCCCAACCACGTGGTGCGGGAGATCGGCCAGAGGCCAGCAGTACAAGAAGTACACATGGAGTGTCCAAGGAGCAGTGGGCAAGACGACTTGGTCCCATGGACAATGGAGATGTGTACAGTGCCATGGTGTTCTCTGTATGGGATTCACAGCCAGGGTATCCAGCATTGCTGTGGCCTTCAGAAGTACCTCCTTGGAGGATGGCCTAGAGCTCCCAGGGAAAAAAGAGGAGGTACCACCCTCGCTGCAGGTCCACCACTTCGGTCCCCAGCTGGATGCAACTTCAGAGACTGGACTGTTTTTCCTGGGGCCCTTCTTCCCTCCCCTGCTCTGAGGGAAGGGATGGTTCTTATTTAAACTTGGTTTTCCAAACCTTTCAATAAGTGTCTTGCTTCCGAAAGATGTATTGGGTACTCTTGTTTTGCATCCTGCAGTTTGAGAAGCGCGCAGTGATGCAATACTTGGCCTTACTTGGAACAAATCTGCACTTTTGCATGTTGTACCCTCTTGGTCTTCTGTTCCCTTGGCTTTGAACCCTCAGCTCCCTTGTCCAATTCTCCTTTGTGGCAGGACGATGTTGCTTGCTCACATAGCACACATACTGCCTTCTTCCTGTGGATGCTCAACTTTCCATCCTAGGAATTTATAATATGAGTATGGGTCAGTTTAGTTCACTAGTACCCATTCTGTGCCAGTCCTGGGGACTGAGAGATGAATAAGATACAGTTTTTGCCCTCAAGAAGATACAGAAGTATAAGTATAGAAGGGAAAATTAATATGTATAATTCACAAGAAAATTAATATGTATAATTCAGTACTACTTGCTACAGTAGAGAGAAAGGCACAGGATACCAGAGAAGCACGCAGCTTACTTGGTTAAGTCTGGATAAGACCAAAGAGATATCATTGAGGACTTCCTAGAGGAGGTGACAGGAATTGCAAGTATAATGTTACCTAGAGAATAATTTATTGTAGTACATGATCAAGAACTGCATCATGTGGTTTAGATACTATATCCTGTAGGAATTCAGGAAGTGGTCATAGGCACCTGGTGGGTATGAGTTTCCATTAAGATAGTAGAACATGAGTGGGATCTTGAATGATATGGGGCCAATAATTATTTATAATTATCTATGGTTATTAATATTATTAGCTATCATTAACTGATTTCTTGGGGACCTTCTCTGTATCATACACTTAGCCAAAAATTTTTTTTAATTAAAGTTTATTGGGGTGGCAATTGTTAGTAAAGTTACAATGGATTTCAGTTGTACAGTTCTGTATTACATCATCTATAAATCCCATTATGTGTTCACCACCCAGAATCAGTTCTCCTTCCATCACCATATATTTGATCCCCTTTACTCTCATCTACCTCCCCTGTCCCCACTAACCCGCTGGTAATCACTTAACTATTGTCTGTGTCTATGAGTTTTTGTTTCTCATTTGTTTGTCTTGTTCTTTTGTTGTTTTTGGCTTATATACCACATATCAGTGAAATCATATGGTCCTCTGCTTTGTCTGTCTGACTTATTTCACTTAGCATTATAATCCATCCATGTTGTCACAAATACTCCTATATCATCTTTTCTTACTGCCGAATAGTATTCCATTGTGTATATATACCACAACTTCTTTATCCATTCATCTATTGAAGGACATTTTGGTTGTTTCCATGTCTTGGCCACCGTAAATAAAGCTGCAATGAACATTGGAGCACACATGTCTTTATGGATAAATGTTTTCAGATTTTTAGGGTCGAATCCCAGGAGAGGGATTGCTGGATCGTATGGTAATTCTATTCACAATTTTTTGAGGAACCTCCACACTGCCTTCCATAGTGGCTGCACCAGTCTGCTTTCCCACCAACAGTATATGAGATTCCTTTTTCTCCACAGCCACTCCAACAATTGTTACTATTTCACTTGTTGATAATAGCCATTCTAACTGGGGTGAGGTGATATCTCACTGTGGTTTTTATTTGCATTTCTCTGATGATTAGTGATATTGAGCATTTTCATATGTCTATTTACCATGTGTATGTCCTCTTTGGAGAAATGTCTCTAGGTCCTCTGCCCATTTTTCAACTGGGTTGTTTGTTTTTTTGTTGTTGAGTTGCACGAGTTCCTTGCATATTTTGGATACTAGCCCCTTGTTGGAGGCACTGTTTGCAAAAATCTTCTACTTGGTTATCTCTTTATATTGTCGACGGTTTCTTTTGCTGTGCAAAGCTTTTAAGTTTGATATAGTCCCATTCATTTATTTTAGCTTTTACTTCCCTTGCCTTAGGAGTCAAATTTGTAATGTGCTCTTTGAATCCAAGGTCCATAAGTTTAGTACCTACGTTTTCTTCTAGGCAGTTTATTGTTTCAGGTATTATGCTTAAGTTTTTTATCCATTTTGAATTAATTTGGGTACATGGTGACAGATAGCAGTCCAGTTTCATTCTTTTGCATGTGGCTTTCCAATTCTGCCAGCACCATTTATTGAAGAGGCTGTCTTTTCTCCATTGTATGTTTTTTCTTTCTTTGTCAAAAATTATCTGTCCATATTTATGTGGTTTTATTTCTGCATTCTCAATTCTATTCCACTGGTCTATGGGTCTATTTTTCTGCCAGTACCATGCTGTTTTGATTATTGTTGCCCTATAGTACATGCTAAAGTCGGGAAGTGTGATACCTCCAGCATTGTTCTTTTTTCTTAAGATTGCTTTGGCTATTCAGAGTCTTTTGTGATTCCAAATAAATCTGATGATTTTTTGTTCTATTTCTTTTTTAAAAATGCCACTGGGATTTTGATGGGGATTACATTAAATCTGTATATTGTTTTGGGTATTATGGTCATTTTAACTATGTTGATTCTTCCATCCACGAGTACAGAATGTTTTTCCATTTCTTTGTGTCTTTTTCAACTTCTTTTAAAAATGTCTTATAGTTTTCAGCATATAGGTCTTTTACATCCTTTGTTAAGTTTATTCCTAGGTATGTTATTCTTTTTGCTGCACTTGCTAAAGGAATTTTTTTTATTTCATTTTCTGAGATTTCATTGTTAGGCTATAAGAATGCAATGGACTTTTGTACGTTGATTTTTGTAGCCGGCAACTTTACTGTATTTGTTGATTGTTTCTAATAGCTTTTTAGTGGAGTCTTTAGGGTTTTCTATATATAGCATCATGTCATCTGCAAAGAGTGACAATTTAACTTCTTCATTTCCAATTTGGATGCCTTTTATTTCTTCCTCTTGCCAGATTGCTCTGGAGAGGACTTCCAACACTATGTTGTAAAGCAGAGGTGACAGGCGACAGCCCGTCATGTTCCTGAACATAGAGCAAAGGGCTTCGGGTTCTCACCATTAATTATGAGATTAGCTGACGGTTTGTCATTTATGATAAGGTATTTTCCTTCTATACTTATTTTATTAAGTGTTTTAATCATAAATGAATGTTGTATCTTGTCAAATGCTTTTTCTGCATCGATTGATATAATCGTATTATTGTTTTGTCCTTTATTTTGTTTATGTGATGTATCACATTGATGGATTTCTGTATGTTGAACCATCCTTGTGCCCCGGGGATGAACCCCACTTGTTCGTGATGCATAATCTTTTTAATGCACTGTTGCATTCGATTTACTAGAATTTTGTTTAGGATTTTTGCATCTGTATTCATCAGAGATATTGGTCTTTAGGTCTCTTTTTTTGTGCTGTCCTTACCAATTTTTGGTATCAGGGTATTGTTGGCCTCATAAAATGAGTTAGGGAGTACTGTCTCTTCTTCAATATTTTGGAAGAGTTTGAGCAGGATTGGTGTTAGATCCTCTTTGAAGGTTTGGTAGAATTCTCTAGTGAAGTCATCTGGTCCCAGCATTTGCTTTTGGGAAGGTTTTGGATGAGTGATTCAATTTCATTACGGTTGATCAGTCTGTTTAGATTTTCTAATTCTTCATGGTTCAGCCTAGGAAGGCTATATATTGTCCATTTCTTCTAGGTTATTGAATTTGGTGGCATATAGTCCTTCATAGTATTCTTGGATGATCCTTTATATTTCTGTGGCATCCGTGATAACTTCCCCTTTTTCATTTCTGATTTTGTTTATTAGTGTCTTCTCTCTTTTTCTCTTAAGGAGTCTAGCCAAGGGTTTGTCAATTTTGTTAATCCTTTCAAAGAACCAGCTCTCTGTCACATTGATTATTTCTATTGTCTTTTTGTTCTCTATTTTATTTAGTTTCACTCTGATTTTTATTATTTCCTTTCATCTGCTGACCTTGTGTGTCATTTGTTCTTTTTCTAGTTCTTTAAGGTGTAACATGAGGTAATTTATTTGGGATTTTTCTCGTTTCTTAAGATAGGCCTGTAGTGATATAAATTTCCCTCTTAAAACTGCTTTCGCTGCATCCCAAAAATTTTGGTAGGATGTATTTTCATTGTCATATGTCATATGTATCTTTTGATCTCTCCTCTAATTTCTTTTTTGACCTGGTCGTTCTTTAAAAGTATGTTGTTTAATCTCCATGTATTTGTGTTTTTTTCTGCTTTCTTTTTGTAGTTGATATCCAATTTCAAAGCCTTGTGATAAGAGAATATGCTTGGTATGATTACAATCTTCTTAAATTTGCAGAGGCTGATTTTATGTCCCAATATATGGTCTATCCTTGACAATGTTCCATGTACACTAGAAAAAAATGTATAGTCTGATGTTTAAGGATGAAGTGCTCTATAAATGTCAATTATGTCCATTTCATCTAATGTGTCACTTAGGGCTGCTATTTTATTATTTATTTTCTGTTTGAATGATATATCCATAGCTGTCAATGATGTATTTAGGTCCCCTAGTATAATTGTGTTTTGGTCAATTTCTCCCTTTAGTTCTGTTAGTAATTGCTTGGTATATTTCAGTGCTCCCTGATTGGGGGCATAAATATTGATCATTGTTATCTCTTCTAGTTGTATAGTTCCCTTTACCATTATGAAATGTCCATCTTTGTCTCTTGTTATCTTTTATACCCTGAAATCTGTTTCATCTGATATCATTATGGCTACACCTTATTTTCTCTGGATACCATTTACTTGAAGCGTCAATTTCCACCCTTTCACTTTGAGTCTATGTTTGTCCTTGTAGCTGAGATATGTCTCTTGGAGATAGCATATAGTTGGATTTAGTTTTTTGATCCAAAATTCTACTCTGATCCTTTTTATTGTTGACTTCAGTTCATTTACATTTAGGGTGATTATTGATATGTGAGGATTTCTTATCATTCTATCTTTAGTTTTCTGGTAAGACTGTGTCTCCATTGTTTCTTTGCCTTTTTGTTGTCTATTATTTCTGTGTGATGGTATTGTATGATTTTCTCTCTGTTTCTTCTTTTATTACAGTATATATTTCAGTTCTGGATTTTTTTGAGTGGTTATCATTAAGTTTATGTAAAAGAAAGTTTGATATTTAGAGTATTCCATTTTCTTCACCATGCTTGCTTTCTCCATTCCCACATTCCAGTTCATGCCTTTAATCTCCCCCTTTTTATGTTTTGCTTGCCACAAATTGTCCCTGTTGATGGTGGTCGAATAACCTCCTTTAGTGTTTCTTGTAGTACAGGTCATGTATTAGAAAATTCCCTCAACTTCTGTATGTCTGGAAAGATCTTTATTCCGCCTTCATATCTAAAGGATATCTTTGCTGAGTATATTATTCTTGGCTCATAATTTCTCTCTTTCAATAGTTTGAATATTTGGTTCCACTCCCTCCTGGCTTGTAGAGTTTCTGCTGAAAAATCTGATGATAATCTAATGGGCTTTCCTTTGTAGTTTACTGTCTTCTTTTCCCTGGCTGCCTTGAGGATTCTTTCTTTGTCGTTGATGTTAGACAGCTTCAATACAATGTGCCTTGGAGAAGGCCTGCTGGGATTGAGGTAATTAGGTGTTCTATTTCCTTCTTGGATTCGAGGATCCAGTTCTTCCCACAACTTTGGGACGTTCTCATCAACTATTTGTTTGAATATACTCTCTGTTTCCTTCTCTCTTTCTTCTCCTTCTGGTATGCCCATTATTCTCATATTGCTCTTTCTGATGGAGTCAGAAAGTTCTTCTAGAGTTCTTTCATTTCTTATAAGTCTCAAGTCTCTTTCTTCTTCCATCCATGTCATTTCCAGGTTTATATCTTTGATGTCACTGATTCTTTCCTCCATCTGGTCAACTCTACTACCTACGCTGACTATTTCATTCTTCATTTCTTCTATTGAGTTCTTAATCTCCAGGAATTCTACTTGGTTCTTTTTTGAAATTTCAATCTCTTTGGTAAAATGTTGTTCTTTGATTGTGCTTCTGAGTTCATTACGCTGCCTGTTTGTGTTTTCTTGTGTCTTGTTGAGTGTTTTTCAGAACTGCAATCTTGAATTCTCTGTCATTTCAGTCACATATTTCCATATCTTTAAGTTCATTTTCTGGAGTCTTTTTTCATTTTCTTTGTGAGCTATCTTGTTGCCTTGGTTATTCACAGCAATTAATGATTTATTATTTCTCTTCCTAGACATCTACAGGAGTAGGTTCTGCAACAGGTTGATAGGAAGAGGTCTTTATTTTGTTTTCCATGTGCATTGATAGAATGTTTTATTTTCTCTCCGACTGCAGCCTTTTTTCTTTCTAACACTGGAGTGTTATATTTTCTCTGCACTATTTCAGCTTCTCATGCAACGGGGGGGATTCCCTGGATGGTAGGTATCTCCTCTGTGACAGTTCGCCTGGGTTATAGGGTACCATGTCCATGTGGGAATGCAGAGACCTGATGAAGTTCCAAAGCTCTTCCTGCACCAGATACAGAGCCCGTATGTTTCAGCAGTTCTGTTTACTCCTGCAGGGATCTTCCCAGGTAGGTGGGGGAAGTGGTGGGGTGGGATGTGAGAGGTGGCCCAGAGCAATGGTGGTGACCACCACCACAGCCAGTCCTGCTTCCACAGCTTCCTCCCCTTTGCTGGAACTAGCAGGTTGTGAGTCCGTGTCTGCGGACCACATTTCTCAGAACTTCAAATGATCTGTTTTTTTATTTCACACCTCTACTGTTCCGCTTCTAGCACTGGGCAAGTGGGGGTGGGGTGAGCTCTGCTGAGAGAGGGAGGGGGCTGCTAGGCTCCATGCCTAAGGCTTTTGTTCTCTGCTCAGCAGTGAGGGCTTAAACCACTGTTTTCAGCCTTCTTCCCTCCGTCTTTGCTCCGAGGTCTCTGCCATGTGCGTTGGGTTCAGCTGTGTTGTATGCTTTCCTCTATGCCTTGTGGGTCATAAACGGAGCCCTAGCAGTCCAATTCTTCCCTCTCCCACATCTGTGGTAGTTCCCGGATGCAGTGGGCTGGGAGTACTGAGCTAGGGCTGCCTCCTGCACCCGTGGGTCTCTGTCTCTGCAATTCTCCCTTCCCTGCTCCCCCGCTCATGCAATTTGCCCACCTTTAGATTATTTCAGTAGTATGCCTCTTAGTCTTGCATGTCTGCTGTGCAGGGAGTCCTTTGTGGAGTTATAGTTGTTCAATTTGTTGTAAATTCCAGGTGAGATTTCAAGAGGCTCACCTCACGCTGCCTTTTTATGACATCACTCCACTGTATTGACTTATCTTAAGCTCACAAATTCTTTTCTTGATTGTATCTAGTCTATTTGATGAGTCCATCAGGTGCATTCTTTTTTCTGGTTAGAAATTTTTTATTTTTAGCATTACTTTTGATTCTTTCTTAGATTGTCCATCTCTCTGCTTATATTAGCCATCTGTTCTTGCATGCTGTTCACCTTCTCCATTAAAGTCCTTAGTATATTAATTATAGTTATTTTAGATACCTGGTCTGAATATTTGAAAATGTCTGCCATAACTGAGTCTGCTTCTGATACTTGCTCTGTCTTTTCAAACTGTGTGTTTTATCTCTTATTGTGCCTTGTAATTTTTTTGTTCAAATGTGAACATGATGTATTGAGTAAAAGAAACTGAGGTAAATAGGCTGTTAGTGTGAGATTTTATATATAACTTGTTAATAGTAAAACTGTGTTTACTATTTGGCATAGCTATAAGTGTCAGAGGCCAAAATATCCTCTGATGTCCTTGTTTTTCTTCCTGTTGTTGTTGGACTTCCATAGAGACTTCTTAAATAAGGTCTGAGACATGAATTTCCTTAAATTGGAATTCTCTATTATACAGGAGACCTATTGAGGTGGTGGTGAGGGGTAGGGTGGGAAGAAATATTCTATGATTAGGTCTCAGTCTTTTAATGAGCCCGTGTCCCTGGGCCATGACTTTCACAAGTTCTCCGTACCACCCCCTGTCTGTCCCAGGTGGGGCAGAAAGGCTATAGGAGGCTGAAGTTGGGGATTTCCCTTCTCCCAAGTGAGTTAGGCTATCAAAAAAATCCCAATAGATTAGGCTCTGGGAGACATCATCAAAATGGTGGCGTGAGTTGAGCCTGTGGAAATCTCCCCTGCAATTTACAACAAATTGAAAAATTATGACTCCACAAAGCACTCCCTGCACAGCAGACAGGCAAGACAAAGACTTTCACTACCGAATTCACTTCAAGGTGGGCAAATTGCGTGAGCAGAGGAGGAGAGAAGAGAGAAGGGCAGAGACAGAGTCGCGAAGGCGCAGGACGCAGACCTAGCTCAGTGCTCTGTGCTTGCTGCATCCTGGAACTATTGCAGCTGTGGGAGAGGGAAGAACTCGGACTGCTAGGGCTCCGATTATGGCTCACAGGGCTGAGGGCACAGCATATAACACAGCTGAACCCAAAGCTCATGGCAGAGACCTCAGTGCAAAGACTGAGGGAAGAAGGCTGAAAACAGTGTTTTAAGCCCTCACAGCTGCAGGGAACAGAAGCCTTAGGCACTGAGACCAGCCACCCCCACCCTACCCTCCCAGAGCTCACCCCGCCCCCACCAGCACGGTGCTAGAAGCGGAAGAGTAGCAGTGTCAAATCAAAAGAACAGAATATTTGCTGTTCTGAAAACTGTGGTCTGCAGACACAGATTCACAGCCCAACTAGTTCTGGCGAAGGGGAGGGAGCTGTAGAAGCAGGACTGGCTGTGGTGGTGGTCGCCGCCATTGTTCTGGGCCAATTCTCACAACTCACCCCACCCCTGTCCCCACCTATCTGGGCGGATCCCTGCAGGAGTAAACAGAACTGCTGAAACATGTGGGCTCTGAATCTGGTGCAAGAAGAGCTTTGGAACTTCATCATTCTCTGCATTCCCACAGGGATGCGGTGCCCTATGACCCAGCTGAACTGTTAGAGGAGAAGCCTGCCTTCCAGGGAATCCCCCCATTGTGTGAGAAGCTGGAAAAGTGCAGAGAAAACATAACACTACAGTGTGAGAGAGAAAAAAAAGGCTGCAGTCGAAGAGAAAATAAAACATTCTACCAACACGTACTGGAAAACAAAAGAAAGACCTCTTCCTATCAGCCTGTTGTAGAAACCACTCCTGTAGATGTCTAGGAAGAGAAATAATAAATCACTAATTGCCATGAATAACCAAGGCAACAAGACAGCTCAGAAAGAAAGTGAAAAGTCTCCAGAAAATGAACTTAAAGATATGGAAGTATGTGACTTAAATGACAGAGAATTCAAGACTGCAGTTCTGGAAAAACTCAACAAGACGCAAGAAAACACAGAAAGGCAGTTTAATGAACTCAGAAACACAATCAAATAACAACGTGAACATTTTACCTAAGAGATTGAAAAAAAACACAAGGATTTCTGAAGATTAAGAACTCAAAGAAATGAAGAATGAAACAGCCAGCTTAGGTAGTAAAGTTGACCAGATGAAGGAAAGAATCAGTGACATCGAAGATAGAAACCTGGAAATGATATGGTAGAAGAAGAAAAAGACTTGAGACTTAAAAGAAATGAAAAAATTCTACAAGAACTTTCTGACTCCATCAGAAAGAGCAATATAAGAATAATGAGCATACCAGAAGGAGAAGAAAGAGAGAAGGAAACAGAGAATATATTCAAACAAATAGTTGATGAGAATGTCCCAAAGTTGTAGGAAGAACTGGATCCTCGAATCCAAGAAGGAAATAGAACACCTTATTACCTCAACCCCAACAGGCCTTCTCCAAACACATTGTATTGAAGCTGTCAAAAATCAATGACAAAAAAAGAATCCTCAAGGCAGCCAGGGAAAAGAAGACGGTAACCTACGAAGGAAAGCCCATTAGAATATCATCAGATTTCTCAGCAAAAACTCTACAAGCCAGGAGGGAGTGGAACCAAATATTCAAACTATTGAAAGAGAGAAATTATGAGCCAAGAATAATATACCCAGCAAAGATATCCTGTAGATATGAAGGAGGATTAAAGACCTTTCCAGACATACATAAGCTGAGGGAATTTTCTAATACACAACCTGCACTAAAAGAAATACTAAAGGAGGCTATTCACCCACCATTAAAGGGACAACATGTGGCAACCAAAACATAAAAAAGGGGAGAGTAAAGGCCTGAACTGGAGTATGGGAATGGAGAAAGTAGGCATGCTGAAGAAAACGGAATACTTTAAATATCATACTTTCTTTTACATAAACTTAAGGATAACCACTCATAAAAAAATCCAGAACTGAAATATACACTGTAATAAAAGAAGAAACAGAGGGAAACATCATACAATACCACCACACAGAAATAATAGACAACAACAAAAAGGCAAAGAAACAATGGAGACACAGTCTTACCAGAAAACAAAAGATAGAATGATAGGAAATCCTCACATATCAATAATCACCCTAAATGTAAATGGACTAAACTCACCAATAAAAAGGCACAGAGTAGAATTTTGGATCAAAAAACTAATGGGAGAAATTGACCAAAACACAATTATACTAGGGGACCTATATACATCATTGACAGCTATGGATAGATCATTCAAACAGAAAATAAATAATAAAATAGCAGCCCTAAGTGACACTTTAGATGAAATGGACATAATTGACATTTACAGAGCACTTCATCCTAAAACGTCAGACTATACATTTTTTTCTAGTGTACATGGAACATTGTCAAGGATAGACCATATATTGGGACATAAAATCAGCCTCTGCAAATTTAAGAAGATTGTAATCATACCAAGCATATTCTCTGATCACAAGGCTTTGAAATTGGATATCAACTGCAAAAAGAAAGCAGGAAAAACCACAAATACATGGAGATTAAACAACATATTTTAAAGAATGACCAGATCAAAGAAGAAATTAGAGGAGAGATCAAAAGATATATAGAAACAAATGAGAATGAAAATACATCCTACCAAAATTTTTTGGATGCAGTGAAGGCAGTTTTAAGAGGGAAATTTATATCATTACAGGCCTATCTCAAGAAACAAGATAAATCCCAAATAAATAATCTCACGTAACACCTTAAAGAACTAGAAAAAGAAGAACAAATGAAACCCAAGTTCAGCAGAAGAAACGAAATAATAAAAATCAGAGCAGAACTAAATGAAATAGAGAACAAAAACACAATAGAAAGATTATGTGTCCATCCATGTTGTCACAAATGTTCCTATATCATCTTTTCTTACCACCGAATAGTATTCTATTGTGTTTATATACCACAACTTCTTTATCCATTCATCTATCGAAGGACATTTTGGCTGTTTCCATATTTTGGCCACTGTAAACAAAGCTGCAATGAACATTGGAGCACACGTGTCTTTATGTATAAATGTTTTCAGATTTTTTGGGTAGATACCCAGGAGAGGGATTGCTGGTCATATGGTAATTCTACTCGTAATTTTTTGAGGAACCTCCACACTGCCTTCCATAACGGCTGCACCAGTCTGCATTCCCACCAACAGTATATGAGGGTTCCTTTTTCACCACAGCCTCTCCAACATTTGTTACTATTTGTCTTGTTGATGATAGCCATTCTGACTGGAGTGAGGTGATATCTCATTGTGGTTTTTATTTGCATTTCTCTGATGATTGGTGATGTTGAGCATTTTTTCATATGTCTATTTGCCATTTGTATGTCCTCTTTGGAGAAATATCTCTTCAAGTCCTCTGCCCATTTTTCAATTGGGTTGTTTGTTTTGTTGTTGTTGTGCTGAGCGAAATAAGTCAGACAGAAAAAGCAGAGAACCATGTGATTTCACTAATATGTGGTATATAAACCAAAAACAACAAAAGAACAAGACAAACAAATGAGAAACAGAAACTCATAGACACAGACAATAGTTTAGTGGTTACCAGAGTGTAAGAGGGGTGGGGTGTGGGAGATGAGGGTAAGGGGGATCAAATATATGGTGATGGAAGGAGAACTGACTCTGGGTGGTGAACACACAATAGGATCTATAGATGATGTAATACAGAATTGTACACCTGAAATGTATGTAATTTTACTAGCAATTTTTACCCCAATAAATTTTTAAAAAATGTGTAAAGGGAAAAACAAAAAAAGAAAGATTATGTGTCAAAGAGCTGGTTCTTTGAAAAGATTAACAAAATTGACAAACCCTTGGAAAGGCTCACTAATATAAAAAGAGAGAAGACACTAATAAACAAAATCAGAAATGAAAAAGGGGACGTTATCACGGACACCACAGAAGTACAAAGGATCATCCAAGAATACTATGAGGCACTATATGCTACCAAATTTAATAACCTAGAAGAAATGGACAAGTTCTTAGAAACATATAGCCTTCCTAGGCTGAAACATGAAGAACTGGAAAATCTAAACAGACTGATCACCAGTAAGGAAATTGAATCAGTCATCTAAAACCTTCCCAAAAGCAAAAGTCTGGGACCAGATGGCTTCACGAGTGAATTCTATCAAACCTTCAAAGGGGATCTAACACCAATCCTGCTCAAAGTCTTCCAAAAAATTGAAGAAGAGACGGTACTCCCTAACTCATTTTATGAGGACAACATTATCCTGGTACCAAAACCTGGTAAGGACAACACACAGAAAAAAGAGAACTACAGACCAATATCTCTGATGAATACAGATGTAAAAATCCTAAACAAAATTCTAGCAAATCGAATGTAACAATGCATTAAAAAGATTATGCATCATGACCAAGTGGGGTTCATCCCAGGGGCACAAGGATGGTTCAACATCTGCAAATCCATCAATGTGATACTTCACATAAACAAAATAAAGGGCAAAAGTCATATGATTATATCAATTGATGCAGAAAAAGCATTTGACAAGATACAGCATTCATTTATGATTAAAACACTTAATCAAATAGGTGTAGAATGAAAATACCTTAACATAATAAAGGTGATATATGACAAACCCTCAGCTAATCTCATACTTACCGGTGAGATCTGAAGCCCTTTGCTCTACGTTCAGGAACACGACAGGGCTGTCCCCTATCACCTCTGCTTTTCAACATAGTGTTGGAAGTCCTCGCCAAAGCAATCAGGCAAGAGGAAGAATTAAAAGGCATCCAAATTGGGAATGAAGAAGTTAAATTGTTACTCTTTGCAGATGACATGATGCTATATATAGAAAACCCTAAAGACTCCACCAAACAGCTATTAGAAACAATCAACGAATACTGTAAAGTTGCCGGCTTGAAAAATCAATGTACAAAAGTCGATTGTATTCCTATGTACTAACAATGAAATCTCAGAAAAAGAAAAAAAAAAAAAGAAAAAAAACACAACACAATTCCTTTTGCAATCACAGCAAAAAGAATAAAATACCTAGGAATAAACTTAACCGAGGATGTGAAAGACCTATATGCTGAAAACTAAAGGACATTTTTAAAAGAAATTGAAGAAGACACAAAGAAATGGAAAAACATTCTGTGCTCATGGATTGGAAGAATCAACATGGTTAAACTGGCCATATTACCTAAAGCAATATACAGATTTAATGCAATCCCCATCAAAATCCCAATGACATTTTTTAAATAAATGGAACAAAAAATCATCAGATTTGTTTGGAACCACCAAAGAACCCGAATAGCTAAATCAATCTTAAGAAAAAAGAGCAATACTGGAAGTATCACACTCCCTGACTTTAGCTTTTACTACAGGGCAACAATAATCAAAACAGCATGGTATTGGCAGAAAAACAGACACGTAGACCAATGGAATAGAATTGAGAACTCAGAAATAAAACCACATAAATATGGACAGACAATTTTTGACAAAGAAGCAAAAAACATACAATGGAGAAAAGACAGCCTCTTCAATAAATGGTGCTGGGTGAATTGGAACGTCACGTGCAAAAGAATGAAACTGAACTGCTGTCACCATGTACCAAATCAATTCAAAATGGATCAAAGACTTAAGTATAAGATCTGAAACAATAAACTGCATAGAAGAAAACATAGGTAGTAAACTTATGGACGTTGGGTTCAAAGAGCATTTTATGAATTTGACTCCAAAGGAAAGGGAAGTAAAAACTGAAATAAAGGAATGGGAGTATATCATACTTAAAAACTTCTGCACAGCAGAAGAAACCATCGACATAATAAAGTGGCAACCAACTGAATGGGAGAAGATTTTTGCAAACAGTGCCTCCGGTAAGGGGCTAATATCCAAAATATACAAGGAACTCATGCAACTCAATAACAAAAAAAAAACAAACAACCCAATTGGGCAGAGGACAAATGGGCAGAGGACCTGAAGAGACATCTCTCCAAAGACGACATACAGATGGCAAATAGACATAAAAAAATGCTCAGCATCACTAATAATCAGAGAAATGCAAATAAATACCACAATGAGATATCACCTCACCCCAGTTAGAATGGCTATCATCAACAAGACAAATAGTAACAAGTGTTGGAGAGGCTGTGGAGAAAAAGGAACCCTCATGCACTGTTGGTGGGAATGCAGACTGGTGCAGCCATTATGGAAGGCAGTGTGGAGGTTCCTCAAAAAATTAAAAATAGAATTACCGTATGACCCAGCAATCCCTCTCCTGGGTATCTACCCAAAAAATCTGAAAATATTTATCCATAAAGACACGTGTGCTCCAATGTTCGTTGCAGCTTTATTTACGGTGGCCAAGACATGGAAACAGCCAAAATGTCCTTCGACAGATGAATGGATAAAGAAGTTGTGGTATATATACACAATGGAATACTATTTGGCAGTAAGAAAAGATGATATAGGAACATTTGTGACAACATGGATGGATCTTGAGAGAGTAATGCTGAACGAAATAAGTCAGACAGAAAAAGCAGAGAACCATATGATTTCACTGATATGTGGTATATAAACCAAAAACAACAAAAGAACAAGACAAAAAAATGAGAAACTGAAACTCATACATACAGACAATAGTTCAGTGGTTACCAGAGAGTAAGGGAGGAGGGGGGTGGGAGACGAGGGTAAAGGGGATCAAATATATGGTGATGGAAGGAAAACTGACTCTGGGTGGTGAACACAAAATGGGAATTATTGATGATGTAATACAGAATTGTTCACCTGAAATCTATGTAATTTTACTAACAATTGTCACCCCAATAAATTTAAAAAAAAAATTTTTTTTAAATGATTAGGCCCTGATAAAATAATTACTTGTGAGTGCTGGCTTTTGTTAAGTAGAACAGAATATTGTGGGCATATTTCAAAATGGTTATGTTCTCCTTCTCCCTATAGGAAGCAGGAAGGAATTTTCTCTGATCTACACTCTGAGAACCTAATAAGGCTCCTGAGGGAAAAACACATGAATGTGTGGGTTCCCCTGTGACTGGACACTCTGGAGTTTTTAACTCTCAAATTCATCCACACTAAGCCTCCAGCACTTCATCAGTTACAATGCAAGTTCTCCTATACCAGTACTGGCTCTGGAAGCTGTCATTCTCTGTATCTGCCTGTCTCTCTAATTTTAAAGATAGTATTTTACCTTTAATTTATACCCATTCTCTGATGGGTCTAAAAAGCGTTGTTGATTTTCAGTTGTTCCAATTTTTTCTTGTCTTGAGGATAAGAGTGATGACTTCTAAGCTCCTTGCACTGTAGATTGGAAACTGAAAGCCTCCAATTGGGTTTTTTTTCCTCACTTCCATAGCTTGTCTGGAGTTGACTTTAGCAATGAGAGCCAGCAGCCCATGTCAGTGCACCATTTGGCAAGGTCCCTAATGGCAGAACTTTCAAGTCCCTCTCCCCACAATTCTAATGCCCCTCCAGTCCCTGCTCCCAGGCTCACTGGCTCCTTACCTTCTCTGCTCAGCCCTTTCCATCCACTCTGGATTGGCTCTCCACTCCTACACTAGTCTCTTTATTTGGGAGAGGTTATCTGGGGCTCACTCTTTGGACAAGTCAGAGTAAGCCTTTCCCAGGGGTCTAACGAGAGGTCAGGCAGGGTGACAGGCATTTCGGTGCAGCCTGCAGTAACATGTTTAAACTGTCTCAATAGAGATCTAGGTTTGAATTCCTGTTCCACTACTTACTACTGATGTCATCTCTGAAAAGCTACCTAACCTTACTAGGCTTCGATTTATCTTTAAAAAGAAACTAAATCAGAATAATAATACTGAGCACTCAGTTGGTTTCAGGTAATGGAGAAACTGGGCTGGAGCTGAAATTTGGTCGATCTGTCTGTGAGGAGGTATTTTTTGGGATCCCTTGGTTAGAGGTCTGAAAACATTAGAAGCGGCAGGGAATCACCTGACTCCAGGAATAAGGTATATGAAGGCCAGGCTCCTTGGAACACAGCCAGCCTGAGGCTGCCACATTTGGGGGGTGAGTAGGAGTTTAGAACCAGTGGAGTGGCTATACTCCAACTGCACTACTTAAGCTCCCTGACCTTTTGGAGAACGTGTGAGCTACATGGTGTTTCGGTAACTCACTGACATCCAGGGACCTGAGCAACCCTGCCAGAGACCCTATAACTAGTTTACTACCAAGGAAGAGAATGTTCATCTTCACGTTCCAGAGATAGCTGAGCTGACGCTGGTGGTGGATGCACAGCTATGCATAGTGGTACCGCCTTGGTGAAGCCACAGCCAGAGGGACAGTCAGGACCAGGGCCGCCAGCAATGCCCATACAGTGTGGACACAGGGAAGACACTTCCTTGCGGTCTCCCAAGATTACCTTGGGAAGGGAATTCCTGTGCAAGTTCCCAACTCAAGCCAGTGAGATCCCAGTGTTAATGGGCATGTAAGTCCATTTGTGTCCATCCGCTGGTGAAGGTCCAGGATATTGGGAAATGGCAGGATTGGAAAGAATTTGCACTGACCCCTTTGACTGACATCTGGTCCACATTGGACATACACTAAATGGAAGTTTTCCCACTTTCTCATGGGTACTAAAGGCTGGGGTGGGTGCATTCTGAGGCCTGCTGGCTGCACAAGGATCCTGTGCCAGGAAGATTGGCAGGAAGGATGACTTAGGACACTGAGTCAAAGCTTATTGTCTGGCCACTAAGTCCTGGGTTAGCTAAGCAGAAAATGTGACACAAGGGTCTAACTGCTAGAAGTATATGGACATTTTGGGGCAAGCTAGCTTGGGGCTTTGAACAGAGGGAGCAGTTTCATGTGTGTTTGGGGGTCATGGAGGTGGGCAGGGTTTGGGCGCCTTCAGACTGGGAGAGTGGAGCCCTGGGGACAGGTGAGGAGGGTGCTGAGAGTCAACTCCAGAAGCAGAGGTCTGAGGACTCCTGGCATGAACCTTGGCTCTCAGTCTGGCATTTGCCCTCCTATGTCTGCTTCTGACTCACTTTCCCAGACCCCCCACATCTGAAAGCCACCTATGCCACAGGCTAGACCCCCTTCATGGCCTGGGTCATGGACCCTAATCTAGCTCCATTGCCCTGCACTCTGGAAACTTTTCTCCACCTCTATTGGGAGTAGGTCCTCCTCCAAACCCCAGGTATGATGTTTGTCTACTTTAGGGAAGATCTTTGCTCCCCTGCACTGTAAACACCTGGCAAATGTCTTACTTCCTATTATGGGCTGAATTGTGTCCCCTAAAATTCATCTGTTAAAGCCCTAGCCCCCAACACCTCAGAATGTGACCGTATTTGGAGATACAAATTTTAAAGAGGATTAAGTTAAAATGAAGTCACTAAGGTGGGTTAACCCAATCTGACTGCTGTCCATATAAGAAGAGATTAGGACACAGACACACACAGAGGGAAGATTACATGAGGACACAGGGAGAAGATGGCCGTCTGCTAGTCGAGGAGAGAGACCTCAAGAGAAATTAACTCTGCCCACATCTTGATCTCAGACTTCCAGCCTCCAAAACTGTGAGATGATAAATTCCTGTTGTTTAATCCACTCAAAGCTGTAATTTTTGTTACAGCAGCCCGAGTTGACTGATACAGTTCTTCTGAAGGCCTATATGCTCCCCACAGCATGGGCAGAGTTAATGAGTGAAGACACCCTTCTCTCTTCCCAGCTGGTGGCCTGACTCCCTCAGTGTCCCTACCTCTGCCTTCCTCCTGGGACAGTCTCCCTGCCAGGCCCTGTTTCCTTGCCCAAGAAGCCGGATGACTGATGCTAAGGGAAGGGATGTGTACTAAGGAGCAGAAGGGGCAGTGGAGCCCCAATACAAGAACGGAGTGAATCTTTTTTGTTTCATTTTTGCAGGCTTGGTTTGGGGCGTGGAAACAGATAAGCAGGAAAGTCAAGGAGAAGGAAACACTGAGAGCTGGTGGGGCTGGGGAAGTGGATCATGGAAGGTTCCAGCATGGAGACTGGGACCTGAGGAAGACAGCAGGGGCGGCAGGACTCAGCGGGTCACTACAGGGCCTACTACCAGGCCCTGAGCACAAGCAGCAGTGGGATCCAGGTCTGTGGAGGATTCATGGCTGTGCCGGGCCCTGGAGAGCCCATAGCCTGCAGAGCATGGTATGGAAACTGGGTATGAGGAAGAGCAGCAGTAGGATCAGGAAGAGGTGTGAGCCTTTGGATCTTGTCAATCCAGTCAGTGAAGTAGATGACGCTGGTGAAGACACTGGGGTGGATGGGGTGCCGGCAGTCCAAACCCCAGCTGGCCAGCCCCACCAGAACCCAGGAACTGAGGAGATCACAGATGAGAGGGCCCCCGGAGTCACCCTAGGAAAGAGAGGAGAGTTAGGGGATGATGGAGTCTGGCCATGTGGGACTTGTGAGCCTCCACTGTCCAGGTCACACTTGGGTGGCCCTCTGTGAAGGTCCGGACACCAGCGTCCCACTGTGGACACCATCAGTCATCCTGGTGGGCATTGGAGTCACACTTCAAAGAGCTTCTGATTGACCCTCAGGAAGATCATGGATCTAAATATATCAACACATGGACCCCACCCTCTGCCCCTGCACCTAGGAAGGGCCTGGTAGCCCAGGACAAGGCACTACCCAAGGCCAAGAGGGAATAGCTTCATGGACAGGTTCCAAGAAGGCAGGCCTGTGAGCTCAGCCCAGCCAGCTGAAGCCTCCACAGACCCTAGCTCCTGCCCCACCCTAGGCTGCAGCAGCATTTCTCAACCTGGGTCTTCCTCCTTTTTCACTCATTTAGGCCTTTGGTTTCCTCTCAGCTTCTTCAGAAAATGCCCAGATCAAGGCCTGGTGGAGGCAGCCCGCATTGTCTGTGGAGTGGAGGAGAAGACCCCAGAAAACTGCTAGGGATTACTGGGGTCCTGAGATGCTATCAGGGCAGGACCACCCAGTTTGAAGTCCCCTTAATTTATTGGCCAGAAGGAGTCTCTCGTCTTTGGGGAGTGAGGGAGCAGGAGCCACAGCCACGCTTGGTCACTGTTCCATCCACCTTTCCAAACTGCACGTGGAACATCCAAGGTAGCTTCTGCTCTTGGGAGCACAGAGGTGTAAAAACAAGGCCTCTCCCTCATGGTGATTTTGTAAACAAGCCAATAAGTCCACCGTGGTCAGATGTGACACAGAAATGAGCCATGGAAGGGACGGGGACAAGGACAGAGAGAATATCTCAATGGGTGATGGCACCCATTAGCTGAGACTCCAAGCAGGTAACCTACCTTTCTGATGCAGGAGCAGAGGGAGCAGTAAGTACAAATGAGGAAAGAGAGAACTTGTCAGATGGATGGGAGAAAGAGAAAGAACAGTGAGGCCATGTGGGGAGAGAAGGGGGCAGACATAACGTGGATCACAGGGCCTTATGGTGGGGTCTTGGGTTTGCCCCCAGTGTAGAACTGTATGCAAGGGGTAACCTGACCTGTATAGGGGGGTCACTCTCGTGTGCTGTGGAGAATGGACCATACTGAACATAAGTTAAAGAGGTGAGACCAGTTAGGAAACAGCCACAGGTGAGAGATGAGAGATTATTGATGGGGAGAAACAGTCAGATTTGAGATAATATCTTGAAGGAGGAGCTAATGAGACATGTTGAATCTGAATCTTCCTCACCAACCAGGGTGAAGGTGCAGAAAGAGAAGGGAACACACTGAGCATACAGCCCTGGGGTCTCCAGGATTTAGAGGCGGGAGGGGACCAGGAGCAGAGTGGAGCAGCTGGCAAGTCTCAGTGCCCAGGAAATGGGAGTGAGACCTGCTGATGTGCCGAATGAGAGAAGGACTCAGGACTACCTTCCTCTGGCAAGAATGAGGCTGCTGGGGATGTTGGTCACACAGTTTTGGTGGCATGATGGGGACATACTTGGGTGGAGTGGGTTAAAGAGACTTAGTGCTGTCAAGAGGAGTCTTTTGGGAAAAGAGGCAGAGAAACTGGGCAGAAGCAGGAGGGAGATTGCAGCTGTAAGTTTACCAAGAAATTATGAGAGGAAGAGACAGACGACAGGGAGCAGGAGAGCCTCTGAGCACCCAGTGCTCCAGGAGGGCTCAGCTGGATGTGAGGCTCAGGAGAGATGGAGGATGAAGGATGTTGAATACAGGGCTGGGAAGATGAGCAGGCCCTCATCTTAATGCTTCAGTGTCCTCAGTGAAATTAGAAGCAAGCTTTCCAGCTAACAAGGAGGCTGGGGGAAGGGCAACTTGAAGGACAGAGCTGGCCAAAAAATGACCCCCAAAGATGCATATCCTCATGATTGGACCCTGTTACAATGTTACCTTACATGGCAAATGGGACTTTGAAGATATGGTTGAACTGAGGATTGTGAAATAGAAAGACTATCCTTACTTAGCTGGTTGGGCCCAATGTCATCACAAGTCCCCAGAAGCAAAGAGGGAGGCAGCCGGTTAGTCAGAGAAGAAGATGTGATGACAGAAGCAGAGGCTGGAGTAATACGTTTGAGGATGGAGGAAAAGCCACCAGCCATGGACTGCGGGCAGCCTCTAGGAGCCAGGAAAAGCAGGATACATTCTCCCCTAGAGTCTCCAAAAGGAACCAGCCCTGCACACACCTTGATTTTATACTTTGGACCTCCAGAAATGTAAAATAATAAATTTCTGTTGTTTTAGCCACCATTTGGAGTACCCTTTGCCTTCCCCACAGTGTACCGACCCCCAGCTGTTTGAGGCCAGGGGAAGGCCTGGTATTTGTCCAAGGCAGTGGTTCCTGTCCACTCTAGGCCTCAGAGATTCACAAAAATGAGCCATATGGTTGCCAAAACTATGCTGGATTCTGGGCCAGTCTGGGAGAAAGGCTCCAGCAGCCTCCAGGCCATAGGGGAGCTCTCAGAAGGCAGAGGAAACATCAACTCTAATGTACCTCATGAAAGTAAGTTGTGGTTTGCACTACTGTGCAGACAGAGCAAACCATGTGTGTGCATGTGTCTGGTGTGGCCAGGGCAGTGAATACCACTTTGGGTGAGAGAACAGGTCTAAGACAGACCCAGAAGAACACATACAACTCAGACCAGGCTAGGAAATGAAAGCCAGCACTTGTTCAGCACCTACTAAATGCCAGGCACAATGCTAAATTTTCTACAGGAACCTTATAAAGTGTAGGCTGTTAACAACCCTTTCTCATGGGTGAGGAAACATAGTTAAGGTCACAGTGCCAGTAAATGACAGATTGAAGACTAGAACCAGGTCCGTCCTGCCCTACAGTCTGAGCACTGAGTCACCCTGCGGCCCTGTCTTTTCCTCAGAGCTGTTTCTGGGTGCCCTGTGTGGGGGGAGGAGCACTTCAGGGGAGAAAAGAGAGCCCTAGGGTGGAGAGTGAAGACAAGAGCAGAAGATGAATCCAAATGGAATCTCAAGGACAGGCTGTAGTGTCTGAAAGGCTAAGGGAAGAGGGAGGGACTCGCAGGTGTCCAGGTCATTGGTGTCCTCAGCCTGGGGAGAAACTAGAGGAACGGGGTCGAGGGGCACTATTGATATCCAGCAGGCAGGCAGACAAAGGGTCCTGGCCCTGAGATCCATGGGAACGACCTTTGCAGGAGAAAGAAGGTGGAGGACATGGCTCAAAGAGAGGTCTAGGATGACAGCCATATGGGGATTCAGGGGCTAAAGCCTTTCCTCCGCCTCTGGAACTAACTCTGTGAGAAGCATGGGCTAGGCCAGATAGCCAGCAGGTCCATGCCATTGGCTACAGACTGGGAGCCAAGAAAACTGGGTCTATCTTCTACCAGGAGAGCAGGTGGCCAAGCTTCCTCCGTCTGGCTCAGCAACTCACTGGGCAGTAATGAAACAGCTGTCCATGAGGACTTCCCATGGGCCAGGTGCATCTCATTCCTCCTGTCTGCCTTTCCTGGGGTTGCTATAACACGTTACCACAAACTGGGTGGCTTAAAAAAAAAAAAAAAAAAAAAAAAAAAAAAACAACTATAGGGGCATCACAAAAATGGCAGCATAAGGAGTGTTTCTTGAAATCTCCCCTGGAAGTTACAACAAATTGAACAGCTATAATTCAACAAAGGCTTTCCTGCACATCACACAGTAATGCCTGAGAGATCCGCACATCGAATCACCTGAAGGTGGGTAAATTGGGTGAGCAGGGGAGAAGGGAAAGGAGAAGTGCAGAGTCACAGGCTGCAGGCCACAGGATGCAGCCCAGAGCTCACTGTGGTCACGGGACAGAAAAGAATCCAGGCTGCAGGCACACTCTCTTTGGCCCACAGACCTGCCTAAGGGATCAGCATATAACATGGCTGAACTCAGCACTCGCAGCAGAGACCATGGAGCAAAGACCAAATACAGAAAGATGAGAATGGTAGCTTAAGCCCTCTGCCAGGCAAAACACAGAAAACAAAGACACAGAGCCTGGATGTCTCCCTGTTACCCACCCAGAGCTCAATCCACCCCGACCCTTCCAATGTTAGAAGCAGGCTCCAGAGAAATGGTAGCAGTGTCAGATTAAAGAACAGAATATCTACGGCCCTGAGAACAGGAGAGAAGTTCGCAAAGCCACAGACTCACAGTGTGACTAATTTCAGTGAAAGGGAAGGAACTGTAGGGGCAAGACAACTGTGGGGCTGGTAGTTGCCAATGCTTAGAGTCACAAACACACCAGCCACTTCTCACAGCCCACCCAGCCCCCATCTTTCTGGATGGTTCCCTGTGGGGGCAACCAGAGCCATTGAGACACACAGGCGCTGCATCGGGCTGCAGGGGCAGCACTGGGATTTCAGCTCAGAATTCTATCACCCTCTACATTCTCCTATGGAGGCAGTACCCTGACATCCAAGTGACCTGCTCACAAAGGAGAAGCCCACTTTCCAGGGAACGCCCCATCACGTGAGACGCTGGGACAGTGCAAGAAAAAATATAACACTACAGTGTGAGAGAAAGTAAAAGGCATCAGCGGAAGAGAAAAACATTCCAGCAACACCTACTGGAAAGCAAAAGAAAGACCTTTTTATATCAACCTGATGCAGAACCCACTCCTGTAGATGCCCAGGAGAGATATAATAAGTCATTAATTGCCATGAATAACCAAGGTAACAAGGAAGCTCAGAAAGAAAATGAAAACTCTCCAGAAAATGTACTAAAAGATATGGAAATATGTGACTTAAATGACAAAGAATTCAAGATTGCAGTGCTAAAAAAACTCAATGAGATGCAAGAAAACACAGAAAGGCAGTTTAATGAACTCAGAAACACTATCAAAGAACAAAATGAACATTTTACTAAAGAGATTAAAATTTTAAAAGAGAGCCAAATAGAAATTTTGGAGATGAAAAGCTCAATAAAAAAAAATGAAGAATGAAATAGCCAGCTTAGGTAGTAGAGCTGAACAGGCAGAGGAAAGAATTAGTGACATCAAAGATAAAAATCTGGAAATGACACAGATGGAAGAAGAGAGAGACTTAAGAAATGAAAGAATTCTACAAGAACTTTCTGACTCCATCCGAAAGAGCAACATAATTATAAAGGGTATACCAGAAAGAGAAGAAATGGAGAAGGGAACAAACAGTATGTTCTAACAAAAAGTCAATGAGAACTTCCCAAACTTGTGGAAAGAACTGGATCTTCGAATCCAAGAAGCAAATAGAACACCTAATTACTTCAATCCCAACAGGCCTTCTCCAAGGCATAGTGTATTGAAGCTGTCAAAAATTAATGACAAAGAAAGAATTCTCAAGGCAGCCAGGGAAAAGAAGATGGTAACCTACAAAAGAAAGCCCATTAGATTATCATCAGATTTTTTAGCAGAAACTCTACAAGCCAGGAAAGAGTGACATGAAATATTTAAACTATTGAAAGAGAGAAATTATGAGTCCAGAATATATATCCAGCAAAGATATCCTTTAGATATGAAGGAGGAATAAAGACCTTTCCAGACATACAGAAGCTGAGGGAATTTTCTAACACACGACCTGCGTTACAAAAAAATACTGAGGGAGACTATTCGACCTGAAACAAACAAACAAAAATCAAAGAATACAAAACCATGAGCAGTATTATGAACAGACAGAAGCAGAAAATGGGAACCCTTATGGAAAAATAGGGCACTATACACTTAAACATAACATAAACGGAATAGAAGAAAAAAAGAACATTTAAAAAAAGAGAGAGAAAGAAGAAAAAGGCAACTTGCTACTGCAACTTGGAAATCAACTCATAGCATAAGTAAGGATAACTTGTGACAACAAAAACATAAAAGAGGCGAGAGTAAAGGTCTGAACCTGCAAAGGGAAATGGAGATAAAAGCATGCTGAAGAAAAAGGACTACTATATATGAACATTCTTTTACATAAACTTAATGGTAACTGCTCAAAAAAATCCAGAACTAAAATATACAACATGAAAAAAGAAGAAACTGAGGGGAAAATCGTAGAATACCACCACACTGAAATAACAGATAGCAACAAAAAGGCAAAGAAACAATGGAAACACCAAGCCACCAGAAAAACAAAAGATAGAAAGAAAGGAAATCCTCATCTATCAATAGTCACCCTAAATGTAAATGGACTGAACTCAGCAATAAAGAGGCACAGATCGGCAGATGGGATCAAAAAAGAAAACTGAACCATATGCTCCAAGAGACGCATCTCAGCTACAAGGACAAATACAGACTCGAAGTGAAACGATGGAAATTGGTACTCCATACAAATGGTAGCCAGAGAAAAGTAGGTGTAGCAATACTTATATCAGATGAAACAGACTTCAGGATAAAAAAGGTAACAAGAGACAAAGACAGACACTTCATAATGATAAAGGGGTAAATACAACAAGAAGACATAACACTTGTCAACATATATGCCTCCAATCAGGGAGCACCAAAATATACAAAGCAACTACTAACAGAAGAACTAAAGGGAGAAATTGACCAAAACACAATTATAGTAGGGGACCTAAATACATCATTGACAGCTATGGATAGATCATCCAAACAGAAAATAAACAAAGAAATATCAGCTCTAAATGACATATTAGGTCAAATGGACATAAATGACATTTACAGAGCTCTTCATCCTAGAACATCAGAATATACATTCTTTTCTAGTGTATATGGAACATTCTTAAGGATAGACCATATGTTGGGACATAAAACTAGCCTCAGCAAATTTAAGAAGATTGAAATTATACCAAGCATATTCTCTGTTCACAAGGCTTTGAAATTGGATATCCACTGCAAAAAGAAAGCAGAAAAAAGCACAAATATGTGGAGATTAAACAACATGCTTTTAAAGAATGACTGGGTAAAAGAAGCAATAAGAAGAGAGATCAAAAGATATATAGAAACAAATGAGAATGAAAATATATCCTATCAAAATTATTGGGATGCAACTAAAGCAGTAATAAGAGGGAAATTTATATCATTACAAGCCTATCTCAACAAACAAGAAAAATCACAGATAAAAAACCTAAACTTACACCTTAAAGAACTAGAAAAAGAAGAATAAATGAAACCCAAAGTCAGCGGAAGGAAGGAAATAATAAAAATCAAAGCAGAACTAAATGAAATAGGGAACAAAAAGACAATAGGAAAAAATAACGCAACAAAGAGCTCGTTCTTTGAAAAGATGAATAAAATTGAAAACCCTTGGCTAGACTCACTAAGATAAAAAGAAAAAACACAAATAAAATCAGAAATGAAAGAGGTGAAGTTACCACAGATACAACAGAAATACAAAGGATCATACAAATACGAAGGACTATATGCTACTAAATAACCTACAAGAAATGGACAAGTTCTTAGAAACATATAGCCTTCCTAGACTGAATCATGAAGAACTGGAAAAACTAAACAATCAATCAACAGTAAGGAAATTGAAACTATCAAAAACCTTCCCAAAAGCAAAAGTCCAGGACCAGATGGCTTCACTAGTGAATTCTACCAAACATTCAAAGAGGATCTAACACCTGTCCTACTCAAACTCTTCCAAAAAATAAAGAAGAGGCAATACTTCTTAACTCATTTTATGAGGCCAACATTACCCTGATACCAAAACCTGGTAAGGATAGCACAACAAAGAAAACTACAGACCAATATCTCTGATGAATACAGATGCAAAAATCCTAAACAAAATTCTAGCAAATCAAATATAATGATGCATTAAGAATGTTATACATCACGATCAAGTTCATCTCAGGGCACAAGGATGGTTCAACATATGTAAATCCATCAATGTGATACACCACATAAACAAAATAAAAGATAAACATCATATGATCATATCAATAGATGCAGAAAAAATTATTTACAAAAGCCAAGACATGGAAACAACCTAAGTGCTTATTGACAGATTATTGAATAAAGAAGTTGTGGTACATATATACAATGGACTACTATTCAGCCATAAAAAGAATAAAATATTATCATTTTTGAGAACATGGATTAATCTGGAGGGTATTTTGCTAAGTGAAATAAGTCAATGGAAAAGGACAAAACCATGTGATTTCACTCATATGTGGAATACAAAACAAAAAGTAATGAAACAATAGAACAAACAAAAACAAAATCATAGATACAGACAACTGAATGGTGGTAACCACACAGGAAAGACAGTGGGAGGCAGGAAAAGTGAGTATAGGAGGTCAATATATGATAACAGAAGGAAACTAGACTTCGGTTAAAGAGCATGCAACAGGGTACACAGATGTCCAATTATAATCTTGTATTACATAATTAAATAAAATTACATAATGTTATTAACCACTGTTACCCCAATAAATTTAATTTTAAAAAATAGATGCAGAAAAAGCATTTGACAAGATACAGCATCCATTTATGATTAAAACACTTAAAATGGGTATAGAAGGAAAATACCTTAACATAATAAAGGTCATGTATGACAAACCCTAAGCTAATATCATAATTAATGGTGAAAAACTGAAGCATTTTTCTCTACATTCAGGAACAAGACAGGGTTGTCCTCTATCACCACTGTTATTCAACATAGTATTAGAAGTTCTAGCCAGAGTGATCAGGCAAGAGAAAGAAATAAAAGGCATCTAAATTGGGAAAGAAGAAGTTAAATTGTCACTTTTTGCAGATGACATCATGATATAGAAAACCCTAGAGACTCCACCAAAAAGTTATTAGAAGTAATAAATGAATACAGTAAAGTTGCTGGCTACAAAATCAATGTACAAAAATCCATTGCATTCCTATATACTAACAATGAAATTTCAGAAAAAGAAACAAAAAAAAATTCCTTTTGCAACTGCAATAAAAAGAATAAAATACCTAGGAATAAATTTAACAAAGGATGTGAAGGACCTATACGATGAAAACTATAGGACATTCTTTTATTTTTATTTTTATTAAAGTTTATTGAGGTGAGAATGGTTAGTAAAGTTACATAGGTTTCAAGTGTGAAATTCTGTAATACATCGTCTATATATCACACTGTGTGTTCACCACCCAGAGTCAGTTCTCCTTCCATCACTATATATTTGATCCCCTTTACCCTCATCTATCAGCCTCTTTCCCCCTTTCTCTCTGGTAATCACAAAACTATTGTCTATGTCTATGAGTTTTTGTTTCTTTGTTTGTTAAAAGAAATTGAAGAAGATACAAATAAATGGAAAGACATTCCATGCTCATGGATTAGAAGAATCAACATAGTTAAAATGGCCATATTACCCAGGACAATATACAGATTTAATGCAATCCCCATCGAAATCCCAATGGCATTTTTTAAAGAAATAGAACAGAAAATCATCAGATTTGTATGGAATCACAAAAAAGCCCAAATAGCCAAAGCAATCCTAAGATAAAAGAATAAAGCTGGAGGAATCACACTCCCTGACTTCAGCTTGTACTACAGAGCAACAATAATCAAACCAGCATGGTAGTGGCAGAAAAACAGACACACAGACCAATGGAACAGAATTGAAAACCAAGAAATAAACCTACATAAATATAGACAGATAGTTTTCGACAAAGGAGACAAAACATACAATGGAGAAAAGAAAGTCTCTTCAATAAATGGTGCTGGGAGAATTGGAAAGCCACGTGCAAAAGAATGAAACTAGACTGCTATCTGTCACCATACCCAAAAGTAACTCAAAATGGATCAAAGACCTAAACCTGAGACTGGAAACAAACTGCATAGAAGAGAGCAAATGTACTAAACTTATGGACTTAGGGTTCAAAGAGGATTTTATGAATTTGACCTCAAAGGCAGGGAAAGTAAAAGCTAAAATAAACTAATGGGACTATATCAAACTAAAAAGCTTCTGCACAGCAAAAGAAACCATCAACAAAACAAAAAGGCAACCAACCAAATGGGAAAAGATATTTGCAAACGCCTCTGATAATGGGCTAATATCCAAAACATATAAGGAACTCATACAAATCAACAACAAAAAGACAAACAATCCAATTAAAAAACAGGCAGAGAACATGAACTGAAACTTCTAACAAGACATACAAATAGCCAACAGATATATGAAAAAATGTTCAACTGCACTAGCTATTAGGGAAATGCGAATCAAAACCACAGTGAGATATCACCTCACACCTATTAGAATGGCCATCATCAACAAGACAAATAACAAGTGTAGAAGAAAAAGGAACCCTCATACCCCGTTGGTGCAAATGCAGATTGGTGCAGCTGCTCTGCAAGGTAGTGTGGAGGTTCCTCAAAAAATTAATAATAGCATTACCACATGACCCAGCAATCCCTCTCTTGGGTATCTACCCAAAAAATCTGAAAACATTTATCCATAAAGATATATGTACTTCAGTGTTCATTGCAGCATTATTTATGGTGTCCAAGACATAGAAACAATAAAATTGTCCTTCGATGGATGATTAGATAAAGAAGATGTGGTATATATACACAATAGAATACTACTCTGCCCTAAGAAAAGATGAAATACCACCATTTGTGACAACATGGATGGATTTTGAGATTATAATGCTAAGTGAAATAAGTCAGACAGAAAAAACAGAGAACCATATGATTTCACTGATATGTGGTATATGAACCAAAAACAACAAAAGAACAATACAAACAAATGAGAAAGAAAAACTCATAGACACAGACAATAGTTTAGTGGTTACCACAGGGTAAGGGGGGAGGTGGGTGGTAGATGAGGGTAAGGGGGATCAAATATATGGTGATGGAAGGAGAACTGACTCTGGGTGATGAACACACAATGGGATTTATAGATGATGTAAGACAGAATTGTACACCTGAAATCTATGTAACTTTACTAACAATTGTCACCCCAATAAACTTTAATTTAAAAAAAGTCAAGAACCATATGACTTCACTCATATGTGGAATATAATACTGAAGGCAGCAAGACAAACAAATGAAGAAACAAAAACTCATAGACACAGATAACCATTTAGTGGTTACCAGAGGGTCAGGGGAGAGGGGCAACGGTAGAAGAGGGTAAACAGGCTGAAATATATGGTGATGGAAGGAGAACTGACTCTTGGTGGTGAACACAGTGCAATCTATAGATGATGTATTATAGAACTGCACACTTGAAACCTACGCAATTTTGTTGACTATTGTCATCCCAATAAATTTTAATTAAAAAAATCTATAGACATTTATTCTTTCACAGTTATAGAAGCCAGAAGTCTGAAACCAAGTGTCTCTGTTTTTTCCTTCTTATAAGGACACCAGTCATTGGACTCAGGGCCCCACTTTAAATCCAGAATGGTCTCAACTCAAGATTCTTAACTAATCACGACTGCAAAGACCCTATTTCCAAACAAGGTCACATCTGAGGTCCCAAATAGACATGAATTTGGGAAACACTATTCAACCCACTACACCATCCTCTCAACAATCCCATGAAGGAGGCCTTAGAATCCCACACTATGAAAGGGGACACAGGCTCAGAAGGTGAAGAGGCAAAGGTCACAGTGTAGGGACATGTAGCAGAGCAGTGTCTCTGTCTCCAGAGCTCTAACAATCTCTCCTCCCCTCATGGCACGATCTATGCAAGCTCAGAACACCAATGCCATCTTGGGAGTCTGGGCTCTAGAGGATGCTACGGAGGCAGCTTTGGACTTGGAGCCTGAACACCAGGTTAGGGTAAGCTGCCTTACTTTAGGCTAGTCACTTTCCCTCTCTGGGCCTGTTTGCCCACCTATAAAATGGGACATTACAGAGAGAAAAATGAGATATTCACAATCCATATGCCCAACAGTGGACTCATATCCCAGAATGTACAAATATACCAAGAGATCCTAAAAGAAAAAGACAGACAACCCCACAGAAAAATGCGAGGGGGTTAGGAAACTTGAAGGAAAATTTTACAAAAGAAGATACCTGATGGCAATCAACATATAAAAATATACTTACTTAGTCATCAGGAAAATGCAAATTAAAACCACAATAAAATAATATTACATACCCACCAAAATAAGAAAAGATGGAAAATGCCAAGTTTTGACAAGAATATAAACTCATTCACTGCTGGAGGAATCAGAACTGGTGCAACAACCACTTTGGGGATGTTTGGTGACATCTGCCAAAGCTGTACATCCACATACCTTTTAACTCAACACATGGGCTTCTGGGAAACAAAATATGAAATATATGAAACATTTGGAAATGAAATAAAGTAAAAAGCTTTGAAACTACTAAAATACCCATCAAGAGTACAACTGATTATAGAATTCAATTCACATGGCAGAGTTCTATAAAACAGTGAGAATAAACCAACTATAAAACTATGTGTGACAGTGTGGATGAGTCTTACAAATATAATGTTAAGACATGAAAGATGGCCAACTGGGAATAAATTCCACTTATGGAAAATTTGGAAACTAAGGTGTTAAAAGTGAAGATGGCGGTGCCCTGGGGTGTTAGTGACAGGAAGGGGGCATGAATGAGTAGGACATCTGGGGAACTGGTCACCTATGTCAGTATGTAAAACTTCATTAAACTATATACTTAGGAATTATATACTCTTTTGAATGTATGTTATACTTCAGTAAAACATTTAAAATATGCCTCAGAAATAGATGTTGTTTGAGGGTCCCGCCAACAGATGCCGTCGTGTGGGATGGGCTTAGGAAGGGTCTGTCCTGGGGGACACTGCTGAGGGATGAAGCCCAGGAAAGACATGCAGAGGGAGGAAACAGGAAGTCCCAGGGGTCTCCACAAAGGGAGTAAAGACAACACAGTCTCCCCCTGGGAAACTGAGGCCCTGAGATCAGGCAAGGGAAGAACAGAAGTGGCTTCACTCACTTGGCAGATGGCTTTTCCTGTTAAGAAGTCCCCGGCACACAGCATCTCTTCATGCACAGAATAGGTCCTGTTTTTGCCGAGTCTTTGTCCATATAACATATTACAGAACTTGTTCTCAATGAGGCCCACCTTACCCTCCTGGAGTTGGAAGGGCGGGAGTAGACGCGCTGCGAGGATAAGGATGAGATCAGTGAAGTGCGCTGTAGCCTAGTTAAGGAGACAATACTACTCTGAACCCCCACTCTGCCTTACTGCTTACCAGTGTACCCTACACATGGGGTTTTCTCCGGTCAGCTGAGCCATCAACATGGCTTCAGTTTTCTACCTATCTGCAAAAAGCTCCTATCCTATTTCTCAAATGTCATATAGCAATAAACTGTACCTCTCCCATTACACAAAGAAAAATGGCAACACTGCCAATGCCTGGGGCTTAGCAACCATTCACTGACCCACCTACCCTTTCATGAACCATCCCATCCATTCTCCACTTGTCTATTGTTAACCTTTTCCATCCTTCCATCTAGCAATTCTTCCATCTATCTACCCATCTTTCCTCATACCCCCATTCATCCACTCACCCTTCCATCCATTTGTCCATTGCCCACCTTTTTATCCATTCCTCCGTCATTCTCCTGCCCACCCTCTTCTCCATCAATATATCTACTCACTCCATCTATGTGCCCACTATCCATCCACCCACCCATCCTCCCAACTACCCACCCCATTCATCCTCTCAAGCAGTCACTCACCTATTCATCTATCCTCATGCTAGGTATCTTTTAGATACTAATGATACAGGGGAGCATTTTTGTTGGGGGAGATGGGTAAGTGAAGTAAATAGAATTATTTTATAAGTAATAAGTAGTGTGAAGGAAATAACACAGGAAGATGTGATAGTAGGGGTTGTGTGTTTTAGCTCACATGATCAAGTAAAACTCCTTAGAGCTGGGTTTTAAAACTAATGAAGAACAAGTCATGCAAAGGTTAGTGGGAAGAGCGAGTGAGCAAGGAAAAGGAAATGGTCAAGGTCAAGGCCTTGAGGCAAGGATGGTTTTGGCATGTTCAAGGCAGGAAGGAGGCCTGGTGGCTGGGATGGCATGCATGAGGGATGCAGCAGGAGTTGAAGCAGAAAGGATAGGAGCCAACATCACTCAGAGGCTGATAGCCAAGGTATGGAGTTTGGATTTTTTTCTAAGCACAAATGAGAAAGCAGTGAGGGTATTGAGTGGGGAAGTGGCATGACTCATGTTATAAAGCACCTATACACAGCTGTGTGGAGGCTAAAGCAGAGCACACATGGTGGGAGCTGGGAGGCCAACTGGAGGTTATGATAGTCTATTGGACTGGTGTGGAGTACTTACTAGGTGCCAGGCCTAGTGGAACAGATTGGGATATTAAAACAAATGGGATATTTTCCTTGCCCTTGAGGAAGAACCAGTCTCTCTCTCTCTCTCTCTCTCTCTCTCTCTCTCTCTCTCTCTCTCTGCGCGTGTGTGCTACGGATGGTGTCATCATCCACCCAAGGAAGATATGGTCTGTCCAAAATGTCTGCAGCAGCTCTGTTGAGAAACCCTGTACAAATAATTACAAATATATGTTCTTTTTTCGAATAACTTATACCAGAAGCATTTCCTGAAACCATAAATAGTCCATAGCCTATGGTATGGACCTGCTCGCTGTCTGGCGTGGCTCACACGTCTCAAGTCAGTTCCACAGCTGGAGTGACAGGCTTAGCCCCTGAGTCCCCATACGGCTGCCACCCTAGACATCTCTTCCAGCCTTATCCTCCATCTGACTTCTGCAAAGGCCAGGCTGTGGATCTCAGGGCCAGCACCTTTACCTGCCTGCCTGCTGGTCATCCATAGTGCCCCTCGACCTCACTCCTCCTTTTTCCTGTGTTATTAAGTGCGCCTAACAAGCCAATGAAGTACGAAAAGACCTTAACTTGTAATCATTCTAATTTGATCAGGCAGGCTCAGAGGTCAGAAGCCATAAATGTTTCTTTTCACTTTTCCTGAGCACCTTCTATGACAATGGGAAATGAGGGTATTTGGCAGTGGCCTGGAATGGGCCAGGATCCAAGCATGACCTTTGAGTTGAATTATAAAATCTCAGATCCATAGCAGGTTGAAACCTTGGAATCAAGAATCATGAATACTCAAAGAACCAAGATTCTTTTTTCCAAAAATCAAACTTTCCCTGACTTGCAGAGCCTTGGACTTAGGAAACTCTGCTGCTTTGGAATCACATCCTTTTCAGAACTGTAACTAGACTGTTCCAGTCCTCTGGAAATGAGGCACGGAGGGCCAAGGGCCAGTGGCTTCTTTGCCTGAGGACCTCTCAGGCTGAGCTGTTCCTCCCCTCATCCCTCCCCTCTCCTCCTTATCCTCCCCCTGCTCTCCCTCCTCCCTCTCCCTGCTCTCATGCCTCCCCTCCCACACCCCCTCACTCTCTTCGCTGAGCATCCCCCAGCCGGTTATCCAGCAGGACAAGTGATTGGGCAGCTGCATGGCAGGGGTTGGGAGGCAGGCTGGGCTGATGTAGGAAGTGAAGTTCACAGGCACGTGCAGTTGCAACATGGCTATGTCATTCCCAAAGGGGTGGAACTTCTCAAAGTCTGGGTGAGTGATAATCCGGCTCACAGACATCTTCCGGGTGTGCTGGGTGTGCTGGTACAGCCGGGTGCTTCCCAACAGGACCTGGTAGTCCTCCGGGGCATGGGATTTGCTGCAGGAGGAAGGGCCCACTGTCACCACCATCTCTGTGGACAGCTCTCTGTCCTGCATCCTTGTCTAACTGCTCACACTGCTGTGGACCCCTCCACCCCACGTGATGCAGGCAGCTTTGGTCTCCCCCTTCTAACTGTCAGGAGCCATTCTTTTTTGACGCTGATTGATATTCTACTCACAACCTCAGGAAACATGGCTTCCCCATAACACCGTAGAATTGAAGGAACAGATTCCTAGCGCTGGAAGGGTCCTTGCTGGGGCCATCACATCAGGGCCTTTGGTTGTACACAAGAGGAGCTCTGGCTCAACCCTAGCTCTACCCTGACCCCTCCCAAGATTCCCCACAACCCACCTCCTGGCCCCAACACTTTCTTGCCCCTCCTTTCTTTAAACACCTTCCTGACCAAGGGCTGCTGGTTCACTTGGTTATAACCACTCACAAAAGATTGGTTAAGTGAGAAATGAGTGCAGGAAACAAAACCTCGCCTTGTTCCCTGAACACGTATGATGAAACATCCCATCCTCCTGACTTTGATAACTTGGCTCACCCACCTGGAAAGCCCTTCCCCACTTGCCCCATGCCCAAATCCTTCTGCTCTGGCAATCCCCTCCTGCTCCATGCCAACGGGAACACAGCCCCTCTCCTGACCTCCCTCCATGTCCTTCAGGGTCTACCCTTCTCACTCCATGTTCTCTGCTGACAGGATAGAGGCACAGTGACGTGGGGTCTTGCCACTGCCTATGCCACAGAGGGGGTCACGTGGAGTGTGGCACAGAGTATGTGCCAACAGGACTCTGGGCTCTGAAAGCCAGTCGGTGCAGGAGTTCCAATTCCCTGACCTAGGCTGTGAGGCCCCTGCTCCCTCAGGACCCCTCCTTATCTGTTTAGAAGCTGGATATAGAAGGGCCAGAGGAGTTAGACTCCTGAGTGGCCATGTTGCTCTGTAAGGTCAGAGAGCCCCACCTCCCACCCACGCAGCCTGGCATCACAGATCCTCCCACGCATGCAGCTTTGCAGAAGTGATGAAAAGAATTGCCCAGCTGCTGTCTGTCCCTGCAGTGCCAGGTCCCTACCTAGAGTCTGACACCCAGGAATGCAGGGACACTGCGGAGAAGCCACGGTCTGAGGCAGCAAAGAGCCCGTCCACACTGCATGGCAGCCAGGATGGACACTGCCAATTTCCTGGGGGACAGGCACAGGGACTGAGCATGAAGGATGAGGAGGATCTGGGCAGGTGAGTGGGGAGGACGTTCCCGGTTCAGGGGATGCATGTCAAAGTCAGGAATGACATGTGTTTGGAGACTGCTCCTGAACAAAGCCCAAAGGCACCAACATGAGACACACATCACCCCCTTTCCTCCTCTCCCCTTGCATTCCCCTCCCCGACCAGCCCCTCTGCTGGAGCCCCAGGAAGGAAGACTCACTTGAGAAAGCAGTGGGCGGTAGAAACCAGCCAATGGGAGTTGACGAGGACAGCTCCGCAGATGTGCACGTTTCGGTACAGCAGGCTGGCCTGCCATGGCCACTGGCCAGCCACCACGTCCTGGCCTCCATAGATTCTCCCCATCACCTTAGGCTTCCCACACACTGTGGAGACAACCCCTCCCCCTGTCTGTGATAGAGACACCGGTGGTATCCCAAATACCAGGACCAGGGAGGCCGCCCTCCACCTCACAGATGGGAAAAGCAAGGCCAAGGGTCAAGTGGCCTGGCCAAAATGACAGAACTTCCAGGACTCAGCCTTCACTGGCTGCCACCAAGAACTAGACAGCAGAGCACAACTGAGCAAGCCCTGCAGGGTGAGGGCCCAGGGGTCCAGCAGGATGGGGCAAGGGGGGCCAAGGGTGGCCACATCGGCTAATGGCAGCATCTCCTGGGAGACAGACATCGCTGAGTGGGCCTGCCAAGGGCTGGGCACATCACAGACCTTATTTTCCTCAATAGTACACCCCACACCCACCCTGCAGATCAAACAACTGAAGGTCTCAGATGCTCCTTGGTTACCAATGCTCCTTGCTCAAGAGACTGTGGTTTTAAGTGTCTGTGCCCTCCCATCATCCCCCAGTATCTCAGGAAGAGAGGTTCAGAGGTGAGTCTGGTGCTGTGTTAACCGGGGAAGGTCACTAACCCTCTCTGATTCGGGACTCTCCATTTCGAAAAGCCGGGTTGGGCTATGACGACAACCCTGGTTCTAGGACTCACACCTTAGAGGGAATGGGGTGCAGGGGTGTGCCCAGGCCCTTTGAGAGGTGGATCCTGGTCCCAGGCCTGTGCTTGGGCCTCGGGGAAGGACTGAGACCCCTGGGCCCGATTCTAGGTCCCTCATTTGGGAGTCCTGATGCTCTATTCCACCCAGCGCCAGTTTCATGGCCCCACCCACAGGTCCTGGGGCAGATCCCAACAAGAGGCCCAGGAGTTGAGGGGGGTGCCAGAGACCCGTCTGTGCTGAGTGGTCTCTGGGCTGCCTATTGGAAGGGAAGGCGGAGAGGAGATGAAACTCAGGTAACCCGGGGTTGCTGGCCTCCATCCACAATCCAGCCCCCGCCCTGCAGTGTAGCGCTTTCACCCCACACAACGCCCGCCGCCATTGTACCTGGGCCTCCCGGGGCCAACGGCTGCGCACTGGGGGCGGACACGCTGCCCTCCAACGTCTCGCCTGCAGCCTGGGCGGGGGTGGCCATGGGCAGGGAGCCTCGCAGCCCTGGGGTGGCCAAGGGCGGTAGCAGCAGCAGCCAGAGCAGCGACACTGACTGGCCTCGGCCTCGGCGGCTACCCGCTTCGCAGCTCATCGCCAAGTCACTGACCCTGTCCAGACCCCAGCCTGACCTCCACCTGACCCTGCTCAACACCGGGCCCTGACCCCACCCTGTCCCCGCTCCGACTTCCGCTTCAGCCCAGTCCTGACTCTGGCCGGTACCCAGCCCTGAGTGTCCCCCAAATACCCCCACAGGCCTCGCCTCCAGCCTGACACCCTGACCAGCCCTGAACCCCAGCCTGGATCCATCCTACCCTGAACTAGCCCTGACCCAGCCCTGGATCCAGTCTGAACTCCTCCCTGAAGCTGGGCCTGACCCCAGCCGTGCCTGTCCTTTGACCAGGTGGGAGTATGGCCTGGACCACGATGCAATCAGTACTCCCTTGAATTAATTAGAAAAGCCAGTAGACTATGCATGGAAAAATGGGAAAGGGTGTGAAAAGATAATTCATGAGACAGGAAATTAAAATGACCCATCAATGGGGGAAAAATGGTCAATCTAGTTAGTTATCTAGAAAATGAAAGTAAAAACGTCGTTTTCAACCAACAAATTGTAAACATTTTCTGTGATTGTTAAAGACCCCTAATCTTTTGTCAATCAGTGATATTTTTCCATGGAGTGATGGAAGGATCCAAATTTCCAAGACATGCTCCCTATTGTCTACTCCAGGGTGTAATGTCCTGGATTTGCTGTAGCAGAGGTAAGATCCTATCATTTCACATTCATTTCCTTATGTGTTTGTCTTCATCACTGGATTGTAAACTCCAGACTACAGGGAAATTGTTCCATTCACTACTGAGTCTAGGGGTAAGAGAGTAATGGAAATAGCACTGCACCCAGCAGACACTAAAATATCAATTTAATAACTACTGTTATTAATGAAGGCAGAAACCAAGGATACCACAGCCTGAATGATTAGTTTAGAACTTGAACTTCAGTAAATTTTAAAAACTATTTAGGGTTTGGTAAAATTATGCTAGTGTTAGGAATAATTTATAATTCAATATTGAGACTGGAAGAATTCTTAATTTTTAGAAGGGACTATAGGATTGATGGTGGTGATACAAAGATAACGAGGACATTATTAAATGAATTAAGGTTGAGGTATCCATGGAATATTGAGTTGGATTTATCCAATAGACATTTGGAAAAACCAGCTTGGAATTTGGGAAGTGTATTTGGGTTGGAGATACAGAGTACTTTAGGGATTGAGATGACAGTTGAAGCTGTGAGAGTAAATAAATCATCAAAAGATTGAGGCAGGTGGTTTCAGACTCACAAAGCCTGGATGCTGGGGTCTGCCAGCTGGGGTCTCCCCTCAGCCCTTGAGCGACCATGTCCAACCCCAGCACCCTCCCTGCCCTCGTCTGGGGACCGCAACACCTTGCACCCTGGCCTCCACCCAACGAGGGCTAAGGGCAGCCATTTGTCCTACCAAGCATTTACCCTAGCTGTCCTTCCTACCCACGGCCTGGCTACGGTCACCCTGCTGGCTAGCCTCAACCTGTGACCCCCATCCACCCAATGCCGATGCACTACGGCCCAGGCTATGACATGAAGGAGAGAGCAGTGAGTGACAGCTTCAGGCCTGGAGAATGGATGACAGGCAAGTCTGAAACACCTTCATCTGAAAGGTTTACACCATCTCCACTCAGCTGCTCACCACAGGCCATCATCACTCTCTTCACTTTCGTGATTCCAGTCAGCGAGTCTGTGAGGAGTAACATGTGAGGCTGTCTACCACGGTTCCGAGGCTGTCTTCCTGGCTGCCTAGCTGACCCTTGCCTGCTTCCAGACAACAAAAAGGGTGAAGAAATTCATCAACATCAAACCAGTATTACAAGAAATGTTAGAGGGACTTGCTTAAGAAGAAGAAAAAAACGATCAAAAATTTAAATAATAAAATGGCAACAAGTCCGTATCTATCAACAATTATTTTCAATGTAAATGGATTAAATGCCCCAATCAAAAGATAGGGTGGCTGAATGGGCAAGAAAACAAGACCCTTACATGTGCTGCCTGCAAGAGACTCACTTCTGATTGAAAGATGCACACAGACTGAAAGTAAAGAGATGGAAAAAGATATTTCATGAAAATGGAAACAAACAAACAAAAACGGTAGGGTAGCAATACTTAAACCAGACAAAACAGACTTTAAAACAAAGGCCATAACGAGAGACCCAGTAATCCCACTTTTGAGTGTATTTCTGTAGAAACCCAAACACTACTTTGAAGGGACATGTGCATCCGTATGTTCATTGCAGCATTGTTTACAATAGCCAAGATATGGAGGCAACTTGGGTACCTACCAATGGTTGAATGGATAAAGAAGAGGTGGGACACATATACAATTACTCAGCCATCAAAAGAAATCTTGCTATCTGCAACAACATAGGTAGACCTGGAGGGCATTGTGCTGGATGGACTAAGTCAGAGAAAGACAAATGCCATATGATTTCACTTATATGTTGAATTTAAAGAATAAAATAAACAAACAAACAAAACAGAAACAAATTCATAAATAAAGAGAACATTTTGATGGTTACCAGGTGGGAGGGGATTATCTATATAAATACCCATATCTACATAAATGTTTTAATTCCTTCATTTATACTTATTCGTTAAAACTGTGACTCTAGAAATCAATAATAACGATAGCATATGCAAAATAATACCCTGGAATATGATAATCGGTTTTGTTGCATTTACGATGAACTTGCAATGATGAATAGTTCTTGGCTTTCTATGATGTGTAAATATCGTAAATTTGTTACTGGTATATAAAATTTCTTGTACTTTGCATCTGCTCTTTGTGTTTTGTAATTATTTGTTACATAAAATATCTTGTACCGTAATATGTTGAAAAATAAATGCTAAAATTCCTTTATAATACAAAAACCAAGTACCTAAATGTAATCAAATACAAATTTGAACTAAAAAATTAAAATGAAAAGAATTTTTCCCCGAAAGTTTGGGCCAAAAACGTGGGTGCGTATTATACGCAGAAGCACATTATACACAGCAAAATGCAGTAACCATGATATTATCCAAAATGACTAGCTATGATCCAAAAGTACTGTAGTATGAGAACGGATCGGTGATTGCCAGAGGCTGGGATGGGAGATGGGCAAAATGGGTGGAGGGGACAAACTTCCAGTTATAAAATAAATAAGTCATAGAAATGTAATATAGAGCATGGCGACTATGGTTAATAATACTGTATTGCCTATTTGAAAGTTGCTAAGAGACTAGATGTTAAAAGTCCTCATAGCAAGGAAAATATATATATATATATATATATATATATATATTTAACAATGTATAGGGTCAAATGTTAACTAGATTTATCGTGGTGATCATTTTGCAATATATACAAATATTGAAACATCATGTTGTACAACTGAAACTAATATTATAATATGTCAATTACGTCAATAAAAATAAAATAAAATAAAATAAAATAAAATAAAATAAAATAAAATAAAATAAAGGATGTAGAATCAAATTGCAGATCAAAACATAGCAAAGAGCCATGTAAGAAAAAGGAGCCAGTAAGAGACTAAGGACTGCATGTGGTAAATTTAAACCAGAGAAAAACTAACTATAAGATTTCTTATAAATTTTTTTAAAGACTTTATTGAGATATAGTTTATATACCATAAAATTTACTCATTACAAAGGACAACTCATGACTTTCAGGTAACTTTTAGAATTGTGCAACAATCACCAAATGTACATTAATCTCTGCTCCCATCCCTAGCTCTGCACAATGACCGATCTAGTTTAAGTCTCTCTAAATTCTTGTTTTCTGGACATTTCATATAAATGAAATCACACAACACATAGTCTGTCAAGTCTGACTTCTGTCACTTAGCATAATATTTTTACAGTTCATCTATGTTGTGGCACAAATCAGCATTTTATTCTTTTTCAGTCCATTGTATGGTCGTACCACATTTTTATTATCCATTGATGGACATTTGGATTTTTTTGCAGTTTGGGGCTGTTACGAACAATGATGTTATGAATATTCATATGCAGGTCTTTGTGTGGATATATGTTTCCATGTCTCTTGGGTAGATTAATAGGAATGACATTGCTGGCAAGTTTATCTCTGAAGTTTTATAAACTGCCAAACTGCTTCCCAAAGAGTCTACATCTTTTATATTCCCACTCCAGTGTGTGAAGTTTCCACTTGTTCCACAGGATTGCCAACACTTGGTATTATCTGTCTTTTTTATTAAAGGCATTCTGTTGGGTGTGAAGCGGTATCTTATTGTAGTTTTAATGTGCATTTCAATGACTAATGACCTTGACTATGTTTGCATTTGCTTAATGGTAACTCATATATCTTCTTTAGTGAAATGTCTATTCAAATCTTTTGCTTATTTCAAAAAGTGTGTTGTCTGTCTTTTCATTAAGGTAAAAATTCTTTATGTATTGTATTCTGGACGTAAGTTCTTTAACAGATATGTGATTTGCAAATATTTTCTGCAAGTCAGTGGCTTGTCTTTTTAGTCCTTTAACACTGGGTTTTGAAGAGAAAAAGGTTTTAATTTTGATGATATCCAATTTATCATTTTTTTCAGGGATGAATCACACTTTTGATATCATATGTAAAATGTCATGAAGATATTCTCCTATGTGTTCTTTAAGAATTTTACAGGGTTGGTTTTACATTTGGGTTTGTGATCAATTTTGAATTCATCTTTTTGTGTAATGCAATCTAAGTTTTGTGTTTGGTTGTTTTTTATTGTTTGTTTATTTGTTTTTAGTTCTGCCAGTGTATATCCATATGATCCAGCACCATTTCTTGGTTAAAAAAGAAAAAGAGTACACCTTTTACCCATTGAATTGTCATGGGAACTTTGGTAAAATCAGTTGATAATAAAAAGTAATGTTTTGTTCCCGAACTCCTGATTCTGTGGCATTGATGCAGAAGCCAACCTTATGCCAGAATCCCACTGTCTACATTAACATACCTTGTAATAAACGTTGAAGTACGGTAGTGAAAGCACTCTAGATTTATTATTTTGGGAGGCTGTTTTACGTTTTCTAAATTCCACATAATTTTAGGGTCAGCTTGTCAATTTCCACCAAGAAAATATCTGCTGGGATTGTGATAGGGACTGCACTGAATGTAGGAATCAATTTGAGGAGAATTGTCATTAAAATTGTTTTCTCTTGAGATTCCTCTTTAACCACAGACTGTTTAGAAGTGTGCATCTTAACTTACAAATGTTTGGAGGCTTTCTTTTCTCATTCTCATTTCTATATAATTAATTTAAAGCTTGCACTTTGGACACAGGAAAGGAAAATGCATATGCGTTTGTTTAGTTACTTCATAGAGATTCTTCATATATCACTGGAGTAAACTGCCCAACTGGAGTAATTTTACACAGTAGTTCTCAGTCTTTTCACTTATAGAGTAACCGTAAGAGGATGCCCTGAAAATATGAACCACAGGCAGCAGGAGACGTGTTTATCAGGGGGAAGTTCACCGAGACAGGCAGTTTTTTTTTTTTTTTTTGGGTCCCCACTGCACACTGCTGTCTGGAGCAGCACCAGGGATCCAGTAGGGCCCGAGCGTCCAGAAGAGGGCCTCAGACCTCGGGCTCTGGTGCTTTCTGTTGCACGAACAGAGAAGCCCAGGCCGTGTATGGGCAGGGACTGGACTGAGCTTGGGACTCACGGGCACTTCTCCATGGAACCAGCACTCAGGGTGAGAGGAGCCCCAGCCTCTCCGCTGCTGCTCAGGGCTGATTCTGAGCTTGGGTTTGTGGCACGTCCTGCTCCGTAGGCCACGGCCCAGGCACCGGGCAGCACTCACCAGCTTTGGCAGCCTTAAGCCCTGGCTGTGGGCAGTGTCCACGACGCCTTGAGTGAGGACGGCCTGCGGGGAAGTGGTCTTGGACAAGTGAAGCCCTCCCTCTCACCACTTTGACAATCAAAATTCTCAGCACTCCCCCTTGCTCCTCCACCTGGAATAAAAGCACAGTTTCTCATGGGATTGCCAATCTCCTCTTTTGCAAACACTGTCAACACCATCTTATAAAAGAAAGGACATGTTAACCCCAATTAACTAAGGAGCACATATTGCAGAGTAAGCAAGTTTGCCCTAAAACAAGTCATACACTGACTCCCATGGACCATCCTCCATCTCTCCATCGTGCTGCTGAGTAGTGAAAAGTCGGTGCTTGAGACTCGTTGGAGAGTCGGTGGGGTATCTATAGCTTAGGAAACAGGAATCTGTCACCTCGGTGTCCAGTGCGGGTGAGGAGGCAGCGGGTGATGGGTCTGTCCTATCAGTGAGGGTGTCCTCTGCCCCCGTCCCCTTTCAGTCCCTTGTATCCCTGCCATGCGAGGGATGGCGGCAGTGCTGAGGACACTACCCAGCTTCCTGATAAGTTGCCGACAGAATTGCCCCCGGCTGACAAGAGGGTCACCTGGAAGCCAGAGGGTCCGAATCCTCCCGGGAGCACTTTGCTTTCTACCAACGGCTTAACAAGGGTCTTCAAAGAAAGCCGCTTTTAGCTGCACGTTCATACAAGTTGTCTGCTAAGATATGTGTGCAGTCTGAGACTTGGAAAATGGTCTTGGAGAAACACGCCGTTTTGTAGGTAAAAACCAACCAGGGGATCCGGAGTTTCAATGTCTGTCAAGTCTGTTTGCCCAGCCAACGCAGAGGGTGGTGGACACACGTGGTCACTGCTTTCACCACGATGGCCTTGGCCTGGCATCACTGGCCGAGCTTCGCTGTGGTGAATATTATGTGCAAAGGTGCCCAGCTCCTACCCGTGCTGCCCAGGAGGTGAGGGACCTCCTCTGCACACCTGTGGACCGTGGTCATTTCCCTGACTCCGTGAATGTGTCATCTATCTAACCTGTTATTTCTCCATGTTTTCATTGCAACTTTCAATTCCCCCATTTCTGTTTTCTTCTTTTGACAGACGGAGAGCACTACTGAAATTCTTCATCTTACAGCCCACGTTCCTTGACGTTAAACCAGGATTTTTTTAAAGTCCTTGGTCTTGTTTCCTCGAAGGCTTTCTAGGGGTCAATGCCAGTGGGTTGGTGAGGTTGACACCACAGAGCCTGACAAGATGCCACATTCTTCTACACAGGCCTGGGGCCCGCTCTGGTGTCTGGGGGGAGAAGGCCGGGGCTGCCACACAGGAGACAGGAATGCAGGTCAACTACAGGGGTGAAGCACGGGGATGAGGCCCTATGCCAGGAGCAGTCCAGCTGTGAGCCACTTTCTGAGAAGAGGACTCTCAGTGAGGGATGACCAGCGCCTCTCAGGAGGAGTGAGGAGCCACAGCTGACCGTGTCCACAGAGCCTGTGGCCTGCAAGGGGCACCTGTCAGCACATCTGTGGGGCTCAGGGGTCAAAGGGGGCCATGGGCAGCCTCTCCAGGGATGTCATCTTACCTTGGGCTGTGGCCTCCGACCCTCAGGCCACCACCATCCACCTATTTCTGGGTTCCCAGCCCAGCAAGGCGCAATCCTGACTTACCTATAATATAAAATGAACTCTTACAACTCAACAATAAAACGCAAATACACCAACAAAATATGGGCCAAGAATGAATATATATGGCTCCAAAGTAGATATGCAAATGGCCATTAAATACGTGAAAATATGCTCAACACCAGGGAAATTCAATCCCAACCCATAATGACATGCCATTTCAGAACCACGAGGATGGTGGGTGACTGGTCTTGCTCCTATGTCACTGGCATTTCCCAAGGATGCCACGGCTTCTTCAGGGGATTTATTCCAAGTGGTGAAGGAGGAGGGCTCTGGAGCCAAACCTGCATGGTGCTGACCAGGCTTCCCCAGTTCCTAGTGTGTGACCGGCACTCAGCCCCCTGACCTCCCTGAGCACTATTCGTCACAAAAAAAGGGTGATGCGTGCCTCGCTCCAGCTCTCTGTGGAGACACAATGAGCTCCAAGGAAGTAGAGCACCAGAGAGCACCGAGCACACGGGGAGCATCTGCTGTTATGAGCATCCTGATTCCCTTGGAGGTTTGATGGGATGACATTGTCCTCTTCACAGATGCTACTTCAGTCACTACTAACTCCTTCCTGATTGCTACCACATACACTGTCCTTGCACAAGGTCACGTCAAGTTTGTTTTTCTGTAATAAAGAAGGTTGGCTGCAATGAAAATTTGAGATATCTCCTCCTGTCCCTGCCCCTTGCACCTACCTTAGTGTCTTCCAAAGACTAATGTGCAAATCTCTGCAAGATTCCATGTGGCCCATGGAGTTGCACTCTCGTCGTGGAAGGAGAGGCGATGGACCTGCAGTCGGCCCCACTGTGCAGGTGCAGGGGAGATTTCAGGGTTTACCGAGCTCAGGGTGGGTGCAGCACCGGTTCTGCCTCCTCCTGGGAACTGTTCGTTCACAAGGACTCCAGGGGCAGGAACAGCCAGGCGAGTGAGGACAGGAGCAGCCACGTGTGAGCGAGCACCAGGTGTGAAGCTGATGATGATGACTCCCATCCTAGTCTGAGGGCCCAGCTCGCACAGGGAAGACCAAGCAAGTTCCCTTCAAACACGACTCACTCAGTGTTCCTAACGACCTGAGAGGGGGGTTTGTCACCCTGTTTCGCCACAAAGACCCTGAAACCAGAGAAGTCATGGGACTAAGAGGAATTAGTGAACGGAGGGTCCAGGCTCTGCCCGTCACTCACCACATTGCCTCCATTGCCTGCCACGGGCACCGCCCTGGACAGGGACACAGAGGGTGGGAGGATAGGAGTATACTCACCCACGAGGGGTGGCAGCATCTGGACCAGCCCCACAACACACTCGGAGTCCGGCGCTTCTGAGCCTGTTTCTCTGTGTTGAGGCCCAGCTGGACAGGGAGGGGCCAGCAGCTGGGGTTCCTTGGTCAAGAAGAGAAATCTCCTTCTCAAAGGGTCCAGGAGCCCTGAGAGATGTGGGTGCTGCCCACTGTCCGGGAGGGGAGAAGGTGAAAGAGGAGGACCTTCGGGCTGGCCTGTGATTCCATGGGGGGTGAACGGGTTCCCCGACACGAGTCCATTCTCACCCAAGCTCTGTGTGGGGGTCGAGCAGAGGGCCTGTGCAACTGGGCAGCTTTAGTCCCATCCCATCACTGCTGATGGACCACTGCCATGGCCCACAGCTTTGCATGCTGGGCAGAGCAGGGGCCACACTTGGGGTGACTGAGCTGTCCTGACCCCACCTGGGCCTGATAAGGAATCAGAGCTTAGAACCTGGAGAAGAGGCCTTGGCCCAGAGGAAAGGGGGGTCAGGGCCAGGGTGTGTCCATGTGGGACAGAGAGTCGGGTTAGGGCTTGGACAAGGGTGTTATGGGAGACAGTAGGGTGTGCTCCCTGGTTCAGCACCTGTCCCTCACCGTTTGTTCATCTCTCTTACAGCTGGGGTTCAGCTGCCCTGTTCTGACCATGGGGTCTGTGCTAGTGCCCACAGCAGGTCAACTGAGGCCTCCCCTCCACTCAGCCTGAATCCACAGCACTCAGCCCCAGGGTGCACACGCCTCGACCCCCTCCCGCGTTCCCTGCTGGGTGTGCTGTGCTTGTGAAACTAGCTCGCAGCTTGTTAGTAGGAACTGTCTTCAATGCGAATATAAATGTGTGTCTGCATCTAGTCACACAAGAGTCCGGCCATTGTTGGGAGAGAAGGGACAGCAGCTGTGGGGTGTCCCTGAAGACCCTTGGGCCCTGAGCCCAGTCCCCCCGGCCCCAGCAGATGGGTCCTCCTCCCTGGATTGGACAAGATGCTCCCAAGAGAAAGCCCTCAAGGGACTTGGTATCCTCCTCGCCCTCTGTCATTTCCGGCGTACACACCTTAAGGAGGAACCCCCTTTCTCTCTTCTCAGTCCACTCCCTCTTGTTCCGTCTTCACCACCTCCACCTCCCTCCATATTCAATCACCCCACTGAGACCAGAGGATGCTTCACCTGCAACGAGGCACAGAGGCAGAGAGCCTGTCCTCTGAGGCCCAGCCTTTTCCTCTCCGACCAGGCCACCCACACAGGAAACCCTGGAAGAGCTGAGGATAGCCCAGCCCCGTAGTCTGACTACATCCAGGAGGCACAGAGAAGCTCCCTAAACACAAGGGCTGACTCTGTTCTGGAAAACTGGTTAATGGTCCAGAGGGATGAAAGCCTCAAAAGCAGGTCCCCCATCCCCAGAGGGTTCAGGGTGCAGATGATGATGGGAGATCCCTCACCCAGCCTGGTCTTGGGAGTAGGGATGCTACGAGGGGTTCCTGGTGATTAGAGAGCTGTATGATTCCAGGAGCAGTCTGCAGGAGGTCCTGTCAACCTGGAGGAAGGGACTAGAGGGTCACCTGTGTATCCATAGTGCCCATGACCTTCCGCATCCTTCCTTCCTCTCAGGTCCCTCTCCACGGAGCAGCACGGACCCGAGCATGGAGACAGCGGCTCCCAGAACACTTCTCAACAAAACCATCTTTATTCATAATTTACACACGATACCCCAAAGATGCTGCTCCTACCCCACCCCTACCCCCACCCTAATGGTCTGGCCCTCCTTCTATCCCTCCCTCTCTCCCTCCCTCCCACGTCAGTAGAATAGCCAGGATCAGGCCTAGTATGAGGAGGGGTCCCTTTGGCTCCTGTGGGGAACAGCCCCGTCACATCTGATCTGGCCCCTCCGGGGGGCTGGCACCAAGAGGAACACCCCAATGCTCCCTACTGGCTGCAGTGCAGCTTTCTTCTCTTCCCCATGATAAAGGGGTCCCACTTTCTCTTTTGAGGCTGTGAGGAGCAGATTGGCCCCAGAGCCAAGGCTGGCCTCCCAGAGACACTGAGGTCCGTGCCGAGACGTGGGGTCTTCTCAGCAGGAGCTGGGTCTCCATCCAGAGCACGCTTCCTAGACTTGGCAGCTGAAGGGTCAACTCGGCTGAGGCCTAGTCTCTGATGAGACAGGGACTGAGGAGCTCCCCGGTCCCCCCGACCTCCAGGGAAGACAAGACCTGAGGCAGAGACAGGACTCTCGGGGAACCGCCAGGGCAGCAGGCTGTTCTGAGAGTCCAAGAGGAAGGACAGGCTGGGGAGCACTTCCTCCGCCACACCGCACCAGTCCGCTGGCCTGTGAGTCTCCGCAACAGGACAGGTCTCTCCGGGAATGGAGGTATCCCTGGGTCCCTGCCGTGAGGCAGTGCGCCTGGGACCGTCGGGAGGAGAGGGGGGCCATCGAGCCCGGAGTGCTGGGGACTCCTGACATCCTGAAGACACATCAAAGACTTTGGGCCTGGACAGGTGGGCGTCTGCTCGACAGTGCCTTTGAGGGTCCTTGAAGTCAGCCTCTGGTGGGCAGGCTATGTCACTGACCCCCAGCTGGGGGCCATAGTCATGCCTCCTGGCATCTTCACTGGCCTCAGATACAGAAGGAGGTGAGTCCAATCGGGGTTCACGATGGCTCTGGGGTGCCTGTTCACTCTCCTCCCCTTTCAAGGCCAGCTGGGAGGGAAGAGGCAGACAGTGACTGCTCTGCACACATTTGTGAGAGGAGGAGGAGCAGCAGCAGCAGGGCTGATGGGACAGTGGCATTGGAGAGAGGAGGGTAGTGGGGGACCCTGGGACTCAAATGCAAAGACACACCTGTGGCTCTCCTGCCATCATCCTGTGCCACATTCCCAGCTTTGTGTCCTCCCCTCCTCTTCTGGGTACCCCATCCACCCTTTCCTATAGTCCTCTCCTTCCTGTCTTCCTGCAAGGCACCCACGCCACAGCTGGGCCCCTGCACACTGTGCCTACAGGCACGGGAGGGGTGGGCAGAGTCATTGGGTCCTCCCTGGCCTGGTTTACCTGGGTGCTCCCTCCCATGGCTCACCTGACCCGACCCCATACCTGGAGTCCCTCCCTTCCTGACTCAACCAAGGTCCCTCCCTCCCCGGTTATTTCTGGGGTGTCTCCCTCCTCTAACAAACCAGAGGTCCCTCCATCTCTTGGCTTACCTGGGCCGCTGTGAGTGCTTCCTCCTGCTTCAATTCCTCAGCTAAGGCTGCGGGATCCAGCTGTGGTTCTGAGGAAAGCAATTGTTCCAGGAATCGGGGGTGAATGACCTCCTCCACCTGGAACAGAAGGAAGAAGTTGTGAGCAGTGTTGGAGTAACCTGTGAGTCGGCAGGACCGGGGGAAAAGTGAAAAACCTAGGACCCACCGCATCCTCATGCAGAAGATGAGTGTTTTACACTGTCATGGTCATCACACACACACACACACACACACACACACACACACACACTCACAGCCACGCCCACACACAACTCAGGAACCCAGAGCTGGGTGCCAGAGTGCCACTCCCTGGAATCTTTTAGACCCCAGAGCTCTGAGCCAGCCCACCTTGGTGTCGAAGTCTTCCTGGGAACACAGCTCGTCAATGTAGCTCAGGAGACCCGGGGCCGGGTAGGTCCCATCGTCATCCTGCTGCGGCTCCTTTCTGTCTTCTTCCCATTCTCCACCTGGCTCTCCGGTGGCTGAGTGGGCCGACCCCAAGAGCTCATCCATGATGTCCATGTACTCTCTCACGGCCTCAGGGGGAATCTCCTCTGGTGTGTTGGTCTCCCGGGGCCGCTGGGCTCTGTGTGGTTGCGGGCCGGCAGGATGGGCTCTGGGTATGGCCGTCCTGGGAACGCACGCTGGGGAGGAGCGGAAGGAGGAGGGAGCGTGAGGGCCTCCAGCTTCCACCTCCTGAGCATGAGATGGTGATAGCAGTGGGACAGCAGTGTTTGGGGGATGCTAACATGAGTGCTGTCGGGTCGGGACCACCTGAAGTCCTGTGACTGTGGGAGGGGACAGGGAAGCATGTAAGAGAGTCACATGTGAGTAGGTGTGCAGCCACAGACACTCTGAGGGGCATCCCATCCAACCCGCTTCTTAGCTGACTTCACGTTGCATCCTGTGACAGGGAGTTGGGAGAGGGGTTACGAAACTTGACCAGGTCCAGACCCTGTGGTGGCAAAGGGCACCTGAGACCCTGGCTCCCGTGGCTGTTGTGATTGAGAGAACAATGACCCTTTGAAGAAAAGGACCGATGTGGGAACAATGGCTGGCCCTGAGCCCCAGTTGCCTTTGGCCATGGGAACTCGGTGCCCTACCTGGCTGCGAGCCCACCAGTGGGGCTGGGGGCTCCCAAGGATCAGGCTTTGGTGGGGCAGCGGGAGGCAGGCCCTGCTCCGCCTTCATCCACTGCAACTTCCGAATCTGCATCTCCTCCTCCTCAAACTCCATGAACCTGGGGGAGAGGGAGGCATGAGCCGGCTGAGGAGGACACCGGCCCGGAGCCCAGCAAAGGCAGCAGCTGTTGGAGGGATGGCAGAGCAAGTGCCTTGACGCTGTGAGGGCCCTGTGCTGGCCGAGACCCCCTCCTCCCAACACCCTCTCTGAAGAGCACCACCAAAGCGGACCCTGCCTGAAGTCAGCCCACCCCCGCCCTGCAGCCCTCGGGACCCCAGATGCTGGCTCACTTTTCTGCCATCTCGTAAAAGATCATCCGGTCAAAGTTGCTTGTGTGCTGCCATTCCCGCATGGCCCGCTTCAGTCCGTTCTCCAACGTCATGGTGGGCTTCAGACGGGACAGGGACCGGAGCACTGGGCTGTAAGCCCTCAAGGTCAGTCACGGTCTACAGCCCGGCGTCCACCCGCCAGACCCACCCAGCTGTGTAGTGCACCCGGGCCCCCCACAGCATGACTGATGCAGGTGTGGGAGGAGGAGTCTGGGTGTGCAAAGAGAAGCCCCCCACTACTGTCGTTGCTGCCTCACATTCACACCGGCCCATGAGCCTGGACCTGAGGCTGACCGTGCACTCGCACCCTATAGCAGGGACACTCTGGCTTTGGGAGGTCTTTTCCTCTTCAAGATTGCCCGTTCATGCATAATCACTATCATTAATGAGGCATGGCCTGTGCCAGGCAATCTGAGAACACTTCATTGACTAACCCAAGGAGTCTCCTCTGCAGTCCTCTGAATTAAATAGAATTGTCCCCTTTTTACAAGGGACCAAGGGTGTGGCAGGAAATGCCTCCCAGGGTAACAAATCAAGTCATAGTAGGAGCTGGACTCAGGCTGCTGGGGTCAGTTGAGACACGGCACCTCAGAGGAGGTCATGAACGGGACATGTGATGCGGATTACCAAGAATGCGCCTTCTCAGAGCGTGGACACCACCCTCAGACCTTCCTTGCTGTGTCCCAGGATAAGGCGCCCTGCATGCCCAACCGCCGTTCCCTCTATGTGAAAGCTCCAGCCGAGCTCCCCGTGCCCCTACCCAGTGCACTCACATGAGGAAGCAGGAAAGAGCTTCAAGGCCGGAACTCTGGGGTAGGTGTCTCCAGGCCAGGGCCTTGAAGCGCTGCCAACACCGGAAGTTCTCATACACACTCTTGGGGTTACCGCAGTTGTTCGAAGCAGCCTTGGAGCGGGAGGTGGAAAGGCCACCCTCTCTGGGAGCCCCATTTGGCCATGGCCCAGCACTCACTGGGGAGACGATGGAAGCCAGCGGGGCAGCTGGTGGTGGGGCCTGAGGAGGAAGGCCTGGGCACCAGCTGCCCTGGACAGCCTGGGTGCCCCCAATAGCCGGAGCGAGCATAACGGTCTGCAGCGCAGAGGCTGTGAAGAATTGGGGTGCAGGACACACAGCACCCCCACCGAGGGCCCCCGGAGCACTGCAGTTGAGCGGGGCCTGAGTAAGGACCAAGGTCTGAGTCTGGGGCAGCTCTGCTCGTCCCACTTCTGATCCGACCTGGACAATGATGTTGCCGGCCCCAGTCCCTGTGGGGCCATGGCCAGCATCTCCTGCCACCGAAGGTGTCCCAGGGAAAGCCGGCAGCACCACGGGCTGGCCAGGAGGAAATGACGGTGTCATGAGGGGCGGCAGGTGATGCTCCCCAGGTGGCCAGTATGCGGGGCCAGCAGTGGGTGGCGGAAAAGGCAGCGCCATGAAAGGAGACATGGAAGCACCAGGGCTCGTGGTCTCTGCCGGTCTGAGCCCTGCAGATGCTGTTGAGACAAACGAAAGGGGTGAATGGAGTAGGACAGTCAGTAACCAGGACAGAGGCGCTCTGCGTCCCCTTTAGCCACAGGGGACTCGGAGCGATGAGTCTCAACAGGTAAGGACCCTTTGTATGGGGAAGCTGCAGTTTGCAAATGCCCTCAGGTGATTTTCATGCTCTGACCTCAGCTTGAGAATTATTCCACTGGGGAGTATGCGCCTGTGCACCAAGGCTCCCTGAAATCACCCCGCCAGCTCTGAGTCTCGGAGCCTCCTAAGGATTCCCTCACCTCTGACCCTGCCAGCCTCAGAGGCTGTCTCCCGAGTCATGAAACTGGGCAGACATCTGCTCTGTGGAAAATGGCCATAGACAGACTCATTAGAAGATAGGGACCTTCTCCAAGGTAAGTTGTAGGCACCCAAAGTGCCTTCGTGAACAGGCAGTGTCTAAAATATTAGCGCCCCATCTCCCCCTCAGTCTTCCTTTTCCAGAGGCTCGATGTAAATCACCCTCCTTCTTCCCTGGCCAAGCACAGAAAACAAAACTCTTGAGTAATGGCTCTCCACAAGGAAGACCCAGGAGCCCTGATATAACCCCTAAACACCCCAACCTGGCCTGTACGCACAACTCAGAACCAACCACAGCAAACACTTAACATGGGACAGATTCTGCCACTCTATCCCCCATGCTCAGAGTCGTTGCCACCACTTAGCAGCTCTGTGCCCAGGAGAGGGGTCTGCGAAGTAGGCGTTGTGTCCCTTAGATTCTGTCATTTCACAGCCAGCAATGGCTGCCGAGGATTAGAAAAGGGCCAGGCAATGGAGAGCAGTGGGGCTGTCAGTGGAGGTTTCCAGAGATTTCCATAGCTGCTGTCACGTTAGATTGGTTGTAGGTCTGCAGACTGTCCGTGGCCCTTCCCCTCCCAGCTCCCAACAGTGAAAAGTGCACACACAGTAAACCAGGTGTCACTGGGACAGAGTTATCTGGGACACATTCCTGTTCAGAGGAACTCATGCAGACCCTGTTCCAGGAGAACAAGGTACACACCACATGCACCTAACTCATCAGGACAGGTGTCCTAGCACGTTTCATAATAAGATAGAAGATCGTCTTCCTGCTTCTGTGCTACTCTCCTAGCCCCCTGAGAAAAGCAATCCACCTTCACAGACGTTCCACCAGAAAACCAACTACCATCCCCATCCGTTCCCTGTCCATGAAGCAGTGACATGGAATTAGAGCAAACCCTCATCTCCAAGGTGCAACGCAGGCCTGAGGAGACGCAACATGATCAAGTAGGTCTGAAGAACTGATTTACACCGAGGAGAACAGTTCAGAACGACTCACGGAACCCAGCCCCATCTTGATGGAAGTTACACGGTGACCCTGCCCCTGTTGAATCCAAGACAACAGCTACCTGGACTGAGAAGGAGTGAGCTCTGGGCAGGAAAGAGTGAAAATGCTCTGGATTGCAGCAGTTAGAGTGCCTTCCAGCTTGGCCCTCGGCGAGGACATTTCACTGTAGACCGGGCCACAGGCAGCCCCACTGGACAAGTCTCCGGCTAAGACCACCTCTCCCCACTTCCCCATTCGATCTAGTGTGCTCAGTTCACAGCCCTTAGAAAGCTATTGTGGGGCAAGCTCCAGCTGCCTGAAGAACAGGACACAGGGTTCGGCTTTCCCCGTGACCCTCCCGGTGCCACCAGCACGACATCACCCACTACACCCCACACACGCATGTCCAAGTGGCTTGTCTCCCTCTAGAAGGAATCAGTGTGTCCGCTGCCGTCCTTTCTCCATAGCCAGACGTTTCCCCGAGTTGTCCTGATCCACCTCTTAGGAGCTCTCCTGTCCTGCGCTGTCTGTCACAGGTTTCCACTGGCTCCCAGCCTCCCCAGGTGACGTGTCCTTGGAGGTCCAGTGCTAACCCCTTCCTCTACTCAGTCCAAACTCTGTTTCGCCTACCCAAACTATGTCACACCTATATCCCAACCATTGGAGGGATGGCAGAATCTCTAAACATGCCCCCTCCAACCTACCCGCTTACCTCCTTTTGAAGTCATCCCAGCAGACCGAGACACTGACCGCACTGCCTAGTAATGCTCCACAATCAAAAAAGTCAAGTCCAAGACCCAGAGAGAGTGACCTGCTCCAGCAGATGCTCAGCATCCAAATGAAGGAGGGAAAAGTTTGAATTTAAACAGTAGAATGTGGTGCTCAAGACATTCTGCAGTGGGGAGGGGTGGAGGGAAGTGGGCCTGGGTGGGGGTGGGGAGACATTCCGTGAAGGCCTCTGGCAGGTAGGCAAGAACCAGAAGCATCTTTCAAATTGTACAGTGACAACACAACTGGTGTGTGCCTCTTGAGGCAATTTATACGTTGCTTTTATAGATTCAGAGCACCAATGTTTTACTAGATGTTCTCTTTGTTTCAATTCTTTGTCCATCATCCTACTGGTAGTTTTGTGTCCCTCAGCATGCTTTCTACCTGGCTCTCGGCTTCCTTCAACACAGGCTACACTTTCTGAACAAAATTCACAACACATAGTCTAAATCCATGGGTACTGATGGCCACATGGAGCCCAGTGTTTGAAATTAGGATTGACTCAGCAGACCCTGCATGTTGGGTTGCTGGGTGCACATCATTCTTTAGAAAGGAGTCCTGTGGCCCCAAGTAGCGACCAGTGCTGGAAGCTCTGCAGACCCCAACAGGCCCAGCCTTACTAACCATCCCTTTTGCTCCAGTCCACCAAAGTCAGGCCAAGACCAGAAATCACACCTTTTTGTTTCTCAGAGTGTCATGTTGTTAAATATTTAATTTCTTTTTACCATTTACATGATTTTAGTGTAATGTTTTAAACTAGTAATGCTTCTGCATACTTCACAGTCAAATTGTGCAAAATAGAAAAGGCTTTGACGAGTATTCTTCCTACCCTTTCCCTTGGCAGCACAGACCTCTTTCCCACAGCATGCCAGTGTTATCTGTTTCCTTTAAATCTTTCCAGAGATGTATTATGTAACAAAAAGCAAATGCAAGCTATTTTCAGTTTTTAAAATCCTGTCACTGTTTTTCAGGTTAAAGATTGATGTATGTGGGTGGTGGCTGGGAGCGAGGGTAAGGGGGATCAAATATATGGTGATGGAAGGAGAACTGGCTCTGGGTGGTGAACACACAATGGGATTTATAGATTATGTAAAACAGAATTGTACACCTGAAATCTATGTAATTTTACTAACAATTGTCACCCCAATAAATTTAAAAAATAAATTTAAAAAAAGATTGATGTATGTTCTGATATATTTGCAGCTATTTATAATGATTGTCTTTGTACTGGTAATGTGGCTCCCCTTTTTATTTCTGGGGGCTAGATTCCTAGAACAAGAAGTTCTCCAGTCCCTTAAAATTCACGCTACCTGAAAGGATAGTTGGCCACATGTAGAACATAATGAATGCCAAGTGAATTCGAATGTTAGATATACACTGGATGTCTTTTTAGGGTAATTGTGTCCCATGCAATATTTTTTACATACTCTTACCGCCAATTTCTTTGCTGTTTTTCTGAAACAGGGATGCTGTGTTTTATGTGGCAACTCTACAAAAAAGTAATATATTAAGCTATCATGAGTTACTCACCCCTGTAAAGAGACTCACGCGTGCATCGTAGCTCTACTGCAAAACATAATTGCACACACTCTTGATTCTACATGCTCTTTGGATGATATGAAATTTGGAAGAGCCGTCATCCAGCACTGAATGTCTATGCTTAGTGTGGGTAAGGACAGAAGTAAAGGAGAGGAAGGCAGAAAATCTTCTTCTTGAGCCCCACGCTAATGGGGCTTAACATCTTAAGGTTCTGGTTTTCCTAGGTGTTAAAAACCCAGTACACGTGAGATGAATATGCACCTAATACAAAGGCAGAGTGCTAGCCTCCATGTTCAATCACCATTCACACAAACCTGCTTCCCTCCAAGTCGTAGCTCCCAAGCCTGAGCAATGAAGCACCGTTGATGGGCTTCCGAATTTCCTGTATGCATCATAGTCCCTTGCTCTCTGGAATCGAGGCCCATCATCGCATGGGGTCCCATCTTCATATGATGCATGGTAGCACCCCGTTAAAAACAATTGTTTCTTGTTTTCATATTGTTTATAAGTGTTAGTTTATCCCTGTCAAAATGGTATAAAAGAGCATTTGTGTTTTGTGTTGTGACAGGAAAGGATTGTCAGGAAATCGGTCAAGGGAGACCAGGGGTGACATCTTCAGGGAATTATAACCAAATCTTAGGGAGACAAGCTTCATTCCCTGCTGTAGCAGAAGAATTCTTACTGATGGCAGGGCATTGGAGAAGGGAAGAGAGGTTTAGAAGCACTGTTCCATACTGTGAACATTTACCGAGAAGTACTACCACTGGTACTTAGAAAGTTTCTTGCCTCTTGCAAAGAAAAATTATCTCAAAGATGAGAAGATGAGGTGAGAGTACTTCAAGGAAAATCATAGTGAACTTCATTTAAAAAAAATGCTATTGGGAATTGGAAAGAATAAACAATTTGAATACATTTCTCAGGACTTGAACTTTTGTCATGGGGAATCCTTACATAACGTTCAACTAGTAAGTTCTTATTAGAGGGGTGGTGAGGGAAAATATTGTTCTCAGACAGTCACTCAATAAAGGGAGGCTTCCCTGTTGCTTCCCTTTGACCAGTCAGTCAATCAGCTATCTAAAGATGCTTGCTCATGGCTCTGGTAGGTTTTGAATGAGTCTTCTCAGGGCCACTGATATAAAAATTGTGTTGGACCACTGTCACCCCGATAAATTTAATTTAAAAAAAAGTTTTCATTGTGGAAAAATCATTTGGTTCCAATACTGCAATCCCTTTTGTACTATATCAAAGTCCTAGACCCAAGAAGCAGATATATATGCCAATTATTCCAAATGGAAATTGAGAAGACTGGTCAAGCAAGAAGGTAGCTAAATGTGCTTTGGACCCTGATCTCTGAGTATTCTAGCAGAAAGGTCGAGGGCTGGCATTTAATGCTGACAGAAAACATCTCTGAATGTAGATCACAGGCTTCAGAAGACAGATGATCTTCCACCCAAACATGGAACATTGGAGGTACAGTGAGACACCATGTTTGTGTCTTGTGGAGTTTTCAGTCTGTGCACTTGGAGAAGCTTAGTGCTGTTAGGTGTGAATGGTCTTGAGAGTTTTCCTGTGAAATGAGAAATGCTCTAACCTTCCAGTTACCAGAAAGAGAACCTGATGATTAAAGTTTCTATGGAAAGTATTACAAACTCAATTCCATAAGTTGATTGTGCTAATATCTATATCTAACTGAAAATCTGCAAAATAAAACAAAAAAACTGAGGGTGGGTAATATTGTTACCTTACTGTCTGCTGATGTCAACTGAAACTGCCTCAGACTGTCAAGTCTTGATCAACGTTATAATAAAAACGTTGCAAAGGAAACATCTGTGAAGCAACATTTATTGAAAACCCTCCGTATACTAAATGAACACACCAAGGAAAACATTCTAATACAGTAAATGCGTTTGGGAAAACTCTAGGAATGGAGTCAGGGGTGAGTATGTCTTGGAGTGCTTCCCAGGTCTAAAATTCTTTGCCAGAATTGTTTAATGGAACCTTCCGTCTTGCTAGGGAAAATGGCCTACTAATTTTAGAAACCACCGAAATGCCGTCCAAAGGGCACGAAAGCACTTGCTTCAATTCGAGGATAGGTACTTTAGGTAGAGCTCTCCAAAACTTTGAGGAGGCTCGTATCTAAGGACATGGATTGCAAGATCGCAATTTTAAGGTTTTAAGGGCTCAGTTCACACGCGGTGGTTTAGGGATGGCCAAGGACGGTTGTGAGGAGGACACGCCTCCCGAGAAGCTTCGCAGGGCACCCAGCACGTCCTTTTCTTTCCTCTCCCGCAGGCACAGTGCAGGCCAATTCCTGGCTTGTCTCGTGCCCGGACGCACACGCACGGCCCCTGGGGCTGGGGCCCTCGTGGGCGTGGACCGCTGTCCTGCAACAGCTCCCAGGGTTCGTTGCACTGGTTCGCTGTGGCAGATGCGCATGCGTAGCCCGGTTGGGCGTGGGCCCAACGGCCTTCCTGCCTCGGGGCGGTGCCTCGCATGGCGGCCTCCGGAGTCAGTTATGTAAACATGGAGGTAACGGATGGCCGGACTCTGCACCCCCCAGGTATCACTGCTCTTCACTGCTGTTCAGACTGTGGGCTATTTGCCTCCCGGGTCTGTGTGGGGTGATGCCCCACAGTGTGGGTTCATGGCCCCACATGGCTCACGCCCGGTGCTGTTTACACCAGGGAATTGGCACCACTGGCAACCGGCTGCGTGGGCGGTTTAGTGATTGGGGGGGGGGGGGCTGCAGTGGAGGCTGGTAATGCGTGTGCGCTATTAAACTCTGTGAGGGTCATTCTGTGTCTCCCCCATTATGAGTAATACCAGAGCTAAGGGGCAGGTCTTCCCGATTTGAAAATTGTCATCCTGTTCAGCAAGAGTAGCTCAGGTCATTGAGAATGAGTGGAAATGAGTGAAGCTCTCGTGCAATTTCTCATAGTTTTGTTACTGGCGCAGGGGTCCTCACCTCTGTCAGGATAGAAATCAGAGTGATTGAACCAGTTTTGAAGAGAGAAAGGTTTATTGAAGCGTAATCTTGATGCACCAAGGTAGTACACTCCCAAGAGGAATGCATGTGGCTGGCTCCCCCAGCCTTACAGGCATGGTGGTTTTATAGGCTCCCAAGGGTTGGAGGCCACCCCTTCCTCTTTCCTTTTTTATTCCCCAACGTATGTTTAGGTGGGTCCTCCACTGCTCCTTCGCAGTGTACATGCATGCTACTACATGAGTTGCATCTCTTTGGCTTTTAAATTACCCCAGGGGAGTATTTTTAAATATGAAAATAAAGAAAAGTTAACTATAGGACAGTTCTTTTAACTAATGTGCATTCATGACTTTAGGAACTTTCCCAGGGCCTGCTTACCTCTCCTGCAATTATGGTTCTGTCGGTTTATTGTTTCTTATTGGCAGGACCATGTGGCTCAAGGTTGTTTTCCCCAGCTGCATGTTCAGGCAATGTGACTACCCTATGTGACTACTGACTACAGTTTCACTAATGCCTTCTTTCCTAACATGAAAATAGCCAACAATTTTGTTCAAACTTCACCCTCTTTTTCAAATTTCACTCTAATAATAATGAGCTTCCTGTCAAATTACAATGGAATTGCAAGCATAGGTTGTTTACTGATGCAAGAGTTCAGCAAAAATCAACAAAATTAGTATCCACACTCCCTTTAGAGTGAGCTGATATTAGATTAAGTCTTTGCCAGCATACCGTGGCAGGTGTGTTTGGTGCTGAATGTGGTTAATGTTTGTATACTGGGGGAGAGAAGTGTGTGTGTGTGTGTGTGTGTGTGTGTGTGTGTGTGTGTGTATACGTATATGTGTGTTCATGGGTTGGGTTTCAGTCTGTGTATTTAAGGTTAAATTTTGTGCATGTTTTTGGAGATGGGGAAATTGTGTGTTTTGTGTGTATCTAGAAATGTGATGTTGTACTGTGTATTTGTGGATCTACTTGCATTGTAGGATTTTATGGGCAGTGGGTGGTTTTGTGCATGTCATTATTTTGGAGTCTGTTAGGACTGTGTTTACATGATCCTAGTGTGAAGATTTATTTGTGTATTTATAGAGTTGGTGGGAATCTGATAAGTGTATTTTTATGTGTGGGTAGTTGATGTCTGTGGATATTTGGGGTAAGTGTAAGTAATGAGTGTATTTTTGTGAGACTGAGTGGGGTTGAGTTTATTTTAATTCAGATATATGCAAGGTGTTATGTTTATGCATTTGTAATTTAGGACTTTGTGTGTGTGTGTGTGTGTGTGTGTTTCTGAATGTTAGAAATTTGTGTGCCCAGTAGTGGTTTTGGAAGGCTTACCTACATGTGCATATTGGCAATGTTGGAAAAAGTGCTTGTGTATATTATTTTTGATGTAGGATCATGTTTTTTGCATATTTTTGAAATGTGGAGGGAGCCTTTGTACTTGTTCAGGGCATGCTATGTGATTATATGTGTTTTGGTGATTTTCAGGAATACTGAGTATATTTGGGTGTGTGAGGGCAAGGTGTACAACTATTTCATGGGACTGGTGGTATGTCATATATGTGCAGGTGATTGGTGGTATGAGGTTTATATGAATCTGTATTCTGAAAGGTGCTTGGGTTATTTCATTGTGAATATTTGGGAATGTGAGATTATGTACTCGTAATGTACAGGTAGCATGAAGTTTTATGTGTATTTGGGGTATAGGGTAGTATGCTTCCATATTTGTAGTGTGCTGGGTAACTGGGGGTATATTTGGGGCTTGTGGTGAGAAACGTATATTGAGTTTATGTGTATGTGTTCAAGGAACACAGCAGATTGGATAAATGTTTTCTAGGGCATGTGTATAATTTGGGATTTGGAAGGGGTTTATGCGTATTTATATATGATCTGCTGGAGATGTTTCCTTGTGTCTTAGGAGTGTATACTGCTTTGGGTGTACATCCATCAGTGCGTGGGTGAATTACGTAAGTTTATTCATAAGGTTTGGGATTGTCAGCAATGGTCAAAGTGATTTCCTTTGGAGAATGCTAGGGTTTTTGTATGTGTTTGGTAATGATGGAGATTGTGGTGGTAATGTATTCTGGTTTTTGAGTTTTGTGTGTATCTATCTGAGTGTGAGGGCTATGTATGCATGGATAGTTTGAGTGTGTGCATAAGGGCTTTGTATGTGTATTAAAGGGTTTAGTGATCCTTTTGTGTCACTTCTGGGATGTAATGGTTGATGAACTTGGAAGTACTGCTTGTGTGTGTATTTTCAATGCTTGTGGGGTAGTCTGTTTGGTTAAGTTAGGTTGTTTGTATCTATGTATGTGTTTGGATATACAGGGTTTATGGTGTGTGTGCTCTGGGAGATGGGAGAGGTTGAGTGTGTATATTTGGAAACAGACAGGCTGTGTAGGTTTGTGTGTTCAGGAATTGTGGAGTGTGTATATTTTAGGTTTATGGAATTATGTGTGGGTTTTTTGGGGGGTGGATCATGAAACAACTGTAGAATTGTTTTTGAGGGTCTGTGTGTCTGTAGGATATTCATTGTGAACATATGGGTAGTGTGTTGATTGTACATGTTTGTATTCGAACACATTTTGCATATATATATAGTTGTATGTGTGACATATGAGTATTCAGGATGAGAAGGGTTTTGTCTAAAACTCTAGGTAGTATGAGGTAGATGGTATGTGTATTCAGGTTGCAAGTAGCAGTGTGTTTAGTGCATATGAAAGATTGTATGCTTTGCGATATGTTCTGGAGATAGGTAGTATGGTTTTGTTTGTATATTTGGGGTGAGAGTTGAGGGTATTATTTGGATTGCAATTGGATTATGTGCATATTCATATGAAGGGGTGTACCAAGAGCTAGCAGTGCCTTCTCATGCAGAATTTGCTGTGCGGTAAAATCAGGTGGGCTGCTGTTTTGTTTTTTCTTTTGATTTTTTGTTTTTTCATCTTTATTGAGAAATAATTGACATAGAATATTGTATAAGTTTAGGGTCTGCAATATGATGATTTGATATACATATATATTGCAAAATGATTACCACAAGAGGGTTAATTAATACTTCCCTCCCCTCACCTTTTGTGTGTGGTTAGAATATTTAAGATGTTGCTAGATAGGAAGTGGGTGAGGGTGGGGGAGAAGGTGAAGAGATTAGAAAGTGCAAATTAGTAGTCACAATATAGTCATGAGACTATGAAATACAGTATGAGGAATATAATCAACTATGTTGTAAAAATTATGTAGAGTGCCAGATGGGCACTGGACTTATCAGGGGGATCACGTCTTAGACTGTGTAGATGCTTGACCAATGCGCTATACATCTGAAGCTCAAGTAGAATAATATTTAATATCAACTATAATTATATATTATATATATAATATATGTATATATATATATATATATATATATATATATATATATGTATATAAACACACACACACATACACACACGGTGCCAAAAAAATGTATACACATTTTAAGAAAGGAAAAAACTATTAAAATTATGCTGATGGTAACCACTATCAGCACCTCTTGTAATTGCAGAAGTCAAACATGACTTACATTCATCTTTTGTTACTGGTATGTAGTATTACAATTTTAATAGTTTTTTCCTTTCTTAAAATGTGTATACATTTTTTTGGCACTGTCTGTGTATATGAGTGTGTGTGGGTGGGTGAGTGTACGTACACACACACACACACAAACACATAGACACACACATACACACACACAAGAGGTCTGACAATTAAGTTCACGAACTTGTTGCAATGATGTTGCTAACCTTTCTTTGATATCACAGGGGTTATCCATTATGAATTTCTGCCAACTGGACAAACAGTTAATCATGTTTACTATTTGGAAGTGCTGAAAAGGCTGCGTGAAAAACTTAGACAAAAATGACCTGAACTTTTTGCCAACCATTCATGGCTCTTGCATCACGACACTGCACCAGCTCACACAGCACTGTCTGCGAGGGAGTTTTTAACCAATAAACAAATAACTGTCTTGGAACACCCTCCCTACTCACCTGATCTGGCCCCCAATGACTTGTTTCTTTACCTGAAAATAAAGGAAATATTGAAAGGAAGACATTTTGATGACATTTTGGGCATCAAGGGCGATACGAAAACAGCTCTGATGGCCATTCCAGAAAGTTCCAAAATTGCTTTGAAGGGTGGACTAAGTAAGCACTGGTGTCAGTGCATAGCTTCCCAAGAGGAGTACTTCAAAGGTGACCGTAGTGATACTCAGCAATGACGTATGTAACACTTTTTTAGGATGAATTCATGAACTTAATTGTCTGATCTCATATATATATATATGTATGTATATATACAAGTATATGTGTATATATTTTTTTAATTTTTTTTACAGGATGTGGAGTATAGCATAGGGAAGATAGTCAATGGTATTGTAACAACTATATATGATGTCAGAAGGGTAATAGACTGGCAGGCGCGTATTGTAAATGTCTAATTATTACGTTGCTTTGTACACCTGAAACTAATAAAAAAGAAAAGAAAAAATATCTACTCTTAGCAACTTTCAAGTATATAATACAATATAGTTAACTATAATTGTAATGCTGTAAATTAGATTCCCAGAACTTAAATTTATCTTATAAGTAGAAGTTTGCACTGTTTGACCAACAGCTCCCCATGTCCCCTAGCCCCTCACAACCACCACTCTGTGTTTCTATGAGTCAGGTATTTTACGTTCCCCATATGAGTGATATCATAAAGTATTTGTCTTTCTCTGTCTGACTTCGTAGCTTAATGCCCTTGAGGTCCATCCATGTTGTCACAAATAGCACGATTTCCTTCCTTCTCATGGCCACATAATTTTCCATTTTATATGAGGTGTGATCACAAAATACAGTGAATGTTTAAATAAAATTTATTACAGTAAAAGACACATTGCCATTAATCTCCCTCAAAATACTCCCCTTTGCCGCAAACTCACATCCATCATTCTTGCCACTTTCTGAAGCAGTTCTGGAAGTCCTCTTTCGTGAGTGTCTTCAGTTGCATTGTTGTGGCTGCCTTGATGTCCTGAATTGATTCAAAATGTTTACCTTTCATGGTCATTTTGACTTTGGGGAAGAGCCAGAAGTCTCATGGTTCCAGATCCGGTGAATAAGGTGGATGAGGACACATCATAATGTTTTTATTTGGTCGAAATTGCTGTACCAGAAGTGATGTGTGACATGGAGCCTTTCCATTGTGATAAAAACACATGGTGCATGCTGCTGCCGAGTGCCATCCAACAGAAAGGCAGAGATCTTCAATATGGGAAGCAGTGTGTCAAACCTTAATAACAGTGTGTGACAAGTTTCAACTTGTTCGGTGCAGTCAGGTGTGAGCTACAGTTGAGAGAAGGTGTGTTTTAAAGTGTGCTGTGAATCATCCTCCATCATGACAGTGCTCCTTGTCACACATCACTTCTGCTTTATGGCAATTTCTGTCAAATCAAAACATTACGGTGTGTCCTCATCCACCCTATTCACTGGATCTGGTACCGTGCAACTTCTGGCTCTTCCCCAAAGTTAAAATGACTCAGGACATCAAGGCAGCCATGACAGTGCAACTAAAGACACTCACGAAAGAGAACTTCCAGGACTGCTTCAGAAAGTGGCAAGAATGATGAGATAAGTGTGTTTGAAGCAAGGGGGAAATTTTTGAGGATTAATGGCAATGTGTCTTTTACCGTAATAATTTTTTTAAATTTAAACATTCACCGTATTGTTTGATCACACCTTATACAGTAGTCCTTTTTCTTCTGCATGCATTTTATCTTCATTCCCCTCTGCAAATTCCAACCATAAACCCTCTGCTTTTATGTTTTTACTGTCACAAATTATCCCTATTTATGCTGTGAGTTCATTTCCGAGTTGCAGTAGCAATTGTCTTGTCTTTGTTTTGTTTTTCCTCCTTTAACGTTTATGTTATATTAAAGTATATAGTGCCCTATTCTGAGTAAGGGTTGCAATTTCATGCTTCTGTCTGTTAATAATCTTACTCATAGTTTTGTATCCCTTTGTCTTTTTGTTTCAGGTGGAATAACACCTGTAAGTATTTCCTGTATTGCAGACCTTGTGGTGGAAAATTCCTTTGGCTTCTGTATGTCTGGAAAGGTCTGTAATCAGATATCTTTGCTAGATAGATATTCTTAGCTGGTAATTTCTCTCTCAATAGTTTGAATATTTGATTCCACTCCCTCCTAGCTTGTAGAGTTTCTGCTGAAAACCTGGTACTAATCTAATGGGCTTTCCTTTATAGGTTACCATCTTCTTTTCCCTGGCTGCCTTGAGAATTCTTTCTTTGTTGTTAATTTTTGACAGTTTTAATATAATGTGCCTTGGAGAAGGCCTTTTAGGATTGAGATAACTAGGTCTTCTGTTTGCTTCTTGGTTTTGAGGATCCAGTTCTTTCCATAGATTTGGGAAGTTCATTGACTATTTGAATAGGCTCTGTGTTCCCTTCTCTCTCTCTTCTCCTTCTGGTATACCCATTATTCATTTCTGTATTGCTCTTTCTGATGGAGTCATATAGTTCTTGTAGAGTTCTTTAATTTCTCTTAACTCTCAAGTCTCTCTAGTCTTCTACTTGTGTCATTTCTACTTTATTTTATTTATTTATTTATCTATTTATTATTTATCTTTATTTTAAGGAGGGTGTAGCTCACAGTGGCCCATGCGGAGATTGAACTGGCAACCTTGGTGTTATTAGCACTACACTCTAACCAATTAAGCTAACTGGTCACCCAGAATTCTGTCTTTTAAGTCACATATTTCCATGTCTTTTAAGTTTGTTTTCTGGAGATTTTTCGTTTTCTTTATGAGCTGCCTTGTTACCTTGGTTGTTCATGGTATTTGATGGATTATTTCTCTGCCTAGGCAATTATGGGAGTGAATTCTGCAGCAGATTGTTAAAAAGTCTCCTTTCTTTTGTTTTCCAGTAGGTGGCGATGGAGCATTTTGTTTTGCACTACTCTGGCTGGCTTTTTGGATCTCTGCTGGGCGGTGAGAGATACCTTGTTTTCCTTGGGGAGGTTGGTGTCTCCCCTGTCACCAGTTCTTAGGGCACCAATCCTGTGAGAGGGTATGGTGGGTGATAGGGTTCTGAGCTCCTGAAATCCCAGAGCTGCCCCTGCAGCCAGGTGCAATGCTGCACTGCCTAAGTTGTCCCAGGTACTCCCACTAAGATCAGCCTCGAAGGGTGGGGGCAGGGTGGGCTGAGAGAGGCAGCTGGTGTGTTTGTGGCTTTGTTTTTCTCCAGTAATGGTGACTGCCAGACCTCAGCTGCCTTGCTTCTGTATCTCCTCCCTTGTTGCTGGGATTAGCCACAGTGTGCATTTGCCACTCAGGAACTATCTCTCCCGTTCTCAGGGATGTAGATATTCTGCTTTGTAATCTGACACTGACTGCTACAGTTTTTTTCTGGTGCTTGCTGTGAGTTCTGGGAGGGTACAGGGAGGCGACCAGTCTCCGTGGCTTTGTTTTCTGCCTGGCAATGGCGGCTGCTAGAACACAGCTGTCACACTTCTGTATTTTGTCTCTGCCCCTGTTGCTGGTTTCAGCCATATTGTATGATGATCACTTAGGCAAGAATTCTTGGGGTCACACAGAGTGCACTTGCAGCATGAATTCTCCCTTCTCCCAAGATCTGCAGTGAGTTCCAGGCTACATCTATGAAAGTGAGCTCCAGGCTGCATGTGTGGCCCTGTTTCTGCTCTTCTCCCTTCCTCCTCCCCTGTTCACCATGATTCGCCCACCATCAGATGATTTGATGCGCGGATCTCTCAGACTTCTTTGTGTGTTGTTCAAGAAATCCTTTGTTGAATTGAAGCTGTTTAACTTGTTGTAACTTTATATTCTGCTAATTTTCTGAATTCATTTATTCTAACATTTTTTCTTTTGTGTGGAATCTTTAGGGTTTCCTACATGTAAGGTCATATCATCTGAAAACAGACAATTTTACTTCTGCCTTCCCATTTGGGATGACTTTTACATGTTCAGTAGAAGTGGTGAAAGCAGGTATCCTTGCCTTGTTCCTGATCTTAGAGGACAAGCTTTCTGCCTTTCACCATATTATATTTGGTGTGGGTTTTTCATGTATGTCTTTCATTGTGTGGAGGTACTTTCCTTCTATTCTTACTTTGTTGAGTATTTTTCTTTTATCATGAAAAGGAGTTGAATTTTGTCAGATGCTTTTTCTAACTCAAGTCAGTTATTCATGTGTTTTCTTCCTTCATTTTGCTGATGTGGCATAATGATTGATTTTTGTATGTTAAACCATCCTTGGCTGACCTAATTTCCAGGAGTTTCATTTATTGTGCTGCACAAGACCGATCTTCCCATGAAATGAAAACTGCGGTTTCTGATTGAATTCAGAAGGTCATCAGCTACATCCCTATTTAGATATTTAGGGCTGCCTTCCAGACCTTCCCTCACTCCATCCTTTTGGCGTTTTCCTTGTGATGAATCTGTCCCTAATTCCTGTTGGTCAACATATTTTATCCAAAGGCATAGATGAAGACATTCTCAACAAATACCAGCTATTTTCTTTAGCATAAATTAGTTCTCTTAGACATTTCATCAAAATGGCGGTATGAGGTGAGCCTCTGGAAATCTCCCCTGGAATTTACAACTAATTGAAAAACTATAACTCCACAAAGGACTACCTGCACAGCAGACAGGCAAGATGAAGAGTCTCACTACTGAATTCACCTAAGGGTGGACAAATTGCATGAGCGGGGGAAGAGGGAAGGGAGAAGTGCAGAGACGGAGCCCTGCAGGCGCAGGACTCAGACCTAGCTCAGTGCTCTGAGCTCGCTGCATCCTGGAACTACCGCAGCTGCAGAAGAGGGAAGAACTCGGACTGCTAGGGCTCCATGTATGGCCCATAGGGCTGAGGAGAGAGCATAGAACACGGCTGAACCAAACACTCACGGCAGAGACCTCAGAGCAAAGACTGAGGGAAGAAGGCTGTAAACGGTGGTTTAAGCCCTCACTGCCGAGCAGAGAACGGAAGCCTTAGGCACTGAGACGAGCTGCACCCTCCCAACCATCCCAGAGCTTACTGCGCCTCCACCTGCCCAGTGCTAGAAGTGGAACAGTAGCAGTGTCAGATCAAAAGAACAGAACATTTGCAGTTCTGAGAACTGTGGTCCGCAGACACAGATTCGCACCCAACTAGTTCCAGCAAAGGGGAGGGAGCTGTGGAAGCAGGATTGACTGTGGTGGTCGTCGCCGCCATTGCTCTGGGCCAGTTCCCACAACTCACCCCGCCCCTGTCCCCACCTATCTGGGCAGATCCCTGCAGGAGTAAAGAGAACTGCTGAAACATACGGGCTCTGAATCTGGTGCAGGAAGAGCTTTGGAACTTCAAAAGCTCTGCGCATCCCCACAGGGATACGGTGCCCTATGACCCAGGTGAACTGTTAACAGAGGAGAAGCCCGCCTTACAGGGAATCCCCCCACTGTGTGAGAAGTTGGAATAGTGCAGAGAAAACATAACACTACAGTGTGAGAGAGAAAAAAAGGCTGCAGTCGGAGAGAAAATAAAACATTCTACAAACACGTAATGGAAAATAAAAGAAAGACCTCTCGTATCAACCTGTTGCAGAACCCACTCCTGTAGATGTCTAGGAAGAGAAATAATAAAGCATTAATTGCCATGAATAATCAAGGTAACAAGACAGCTCAGAAAGAAAGTGAAAGTCTCCAGAAAATGAACTTAAAGATATGGAAACATGTGACTTAAATGACAGAGAATTCAAGATTGCAGTTCTGAAAAAACTCAGCAAGGTAGAAGAAAACACAGAAAGGCAGTTTAAGGAACTCAGAAACACAATCAAAGAACAACATGAACAATTTACCAAAGAAATTGAAATTTAAAAAAGAACCAAGTAGAATTCCTGGAGATTCAGAACTCAATAGAAGAAATGAAGAATGAAACAGCCAGCTTAGGAAGTAGAGTTGACCAGATGGAGGAAAGAATCAGTGACATCAAAGATAGAAACCTGGAAATGACATGGATGGAAGAAGAAAGAGACTTGAGACTTAAAAGAAATGAAAGAACTTTACAAGAATTTTCTGACTCCATCAGAAAGAGCAATATGAGAATAATGGGCATACCAGAAGTAGAAGAAAGAGAGAAGGGAACAGAGAATATATTCAAACAAATAGTCGATGAGAACATCCCAAACTTGTGGACAGAACTGGATCCTCGAATCCAAGAAGCAAATAGAACACCGAATTACCTCAATCCCAATAGGCCTTTTCCAAGGCACATTGTATTGAAGCTGTCTAAAATCAGCAACAAAGAAGAATCCTCAAGGCAGCCAGGGAAAAGAAGATGGTAACCTACAAAGGAAAGCCCATTAGATTGTCATCAGATTTCTCAGCAGAAACTCTACAAGCCAGGAAGGAATGGAAACAAATATTCAAACTATTGAAAGAGAGAAATTATGAGCCAAGAATAATATACCCAGCAAAGCTATCCTTTAGATACGAAGGAGGAATAAAGACCTTTCCAGACATACAGAAGCTGAGGGAATTTTTTTTAAATTTATTGGAGTGAAAATTGTTAGTAAAATTACATAGATTTCAGGTGAGCAATTCTGTATTACATCATCTATAAATCCCATTGTGTGTTCACCACCCAGAGTCAGTTCTCCTTCCATCACCATATATTTGATCCCCCTTACCCTCATCTCCCACCCCCCAACCCTCTTACCCTCTGATAACCGCTAAACTATTGTCTGTGTGTATGAATTTTTGTTTCTCATTTGTTTTTCTTGTTCTTTTGTTGTTTTTGGTTTATATACCACATATCAGTGAAATCATATGGTTCTCTGCTTTTTCTGTCTGACTTATTTCGCTTAGCATTATACTCTCAAGATCCATCCATGTTGTCAAAAATGGTCCTATATCATCTTTTCTTACTGCCGAATAGTATTCCATTGTGTATATATACCACAACTTCTTTATCCATTCATCTATCGAAGGACATTTTGGTTGTTTCCATGTCTTGGCCACCGTAAATAAAGCTGCAATGAACATTGGAGCACACGTGTCTTTATGGATAAATGTTTTCAGATTTTTTGGGTAGATACCCAGGAGAGGGATTGCTGGGTCATATGGTAATTCTATTTGTAATTTTTTGAGGAACCTCCACACTGCCTTCCATAACGGCTGCACCAGTCTGCATTACCACCATCAGTGTATGAGGGTTTCTTTTTCTCCACAGCCTCTCCAACACTTGTTACTATTTGTCTTGTTGATGATAGCCATTCTGACTGGGGTGAGGTGATATCTCATTGTGGTTTTTATTTGCATTTCTCTGATGATTAGTGATGTTGAGTATTTTTTCATATGTCTATTTGCCATTTGTATGTCCTCTTTGGAGAAATGTCTCTTCAGGTCGTCTGCCCATTTTTCAATTGGATTGTTTGTTTTTTTGTTGTTGAGATTCATGAGTTCCTTTTATATTTTGGATATCAGCCCCTTATCAGAGGCACTGTTTGCAAAAATCTTCTCCCATTCAGTTGGTTGTCTCTTTATTTTGTCGATGGTTTCTTTTGCTGTGCAGCAGCTTTTAAGTTTCATATAGTCCCATTGGTTTATTTTAGCTTTAACTTCTTTTGCCTTTGGAGTCAAATTCATAAAATGCTCTTTGAACCCAAGGTCCATAAGTTTAGTACCTATGTTTTCTTCTATACAGTTTATTGTTTCAGGTCTTATGCTTAAGTCTTTGATCCAAAATCCTAAAAAAAATTGTAGCAAATAAAATGTAACAATGCATTAAAAAGATTATGCATGACGACCAAGTGGGGTTCATCCCTGGGGCACAAGGATGGTTCAATATATGCAAATCCATCAATGTGATACATCACATAAACAAAATAAAGGACAAAAATCATATGATTACATCAATTGATGCAGAAAAAGCATTTGACAAGGTACAACATCCATTTATGATTAAAACACTTAATCAAATAGGTATAGAAGGAAAATACCTTAACATAATAAAGGCCATATATGACAAGCCCTCAGCTAATCTCATAATTAATGGTGAAAACCTGAAGCCCTTTGCTCTACGTTCAGGTACACAACAGGGCAGTCCCTTATCACCTCTGGTTTTCAACATAGTGTTGGAAGTCCTCGCCAAAGCAATCAGGCAAGAGGAAGAACTAAAAGGCCTGCAAATTAGAAATGAAGAAGTTAAATTGTCACTTTTTGCAGATGACATGATGCTATATATAGAAAACCCTAAAGACTCCACCAAAAAGCTATTAGAAACAATCAACGAATACAGTAAAGTTGCCGGCTACAAAATCAACGTACGAAAGTCCATTGCATTCCTATATACTAACAATGAAATCTCAGAAAAAGAAATACAAAAAACAATTCCTTTTGCAATTGCAGCAAAAAGAATGAAATACCTAGGAATATACTTAACCAAGGATGTGAAAGACCTCTATGCTGTAAACTACAAGACATTTTTAAAAGAAATTGATGGAGACACAAAGAAATGGAAAGACATTCCGTGCTCATGGATTGGAAGAATCAACAGAGTTAAAATGGCCATATTACCCAAAGCAATATATAGATTCAGTGCAATCCCCATCAAAATCCCAATGGCATTTTTTAAAGAAATCGAACAAAAAAATCATCAGATTTGTTTGGAACCACAAAGGACCCCGAATAGCCAAAGCAATCTTAAGAACAAAGAACAATGCTGGAGGTATCACACTCCCTGACTTTAGCTTGTACTACAGGGCAACGATAATCAAAACAGCATGGTATTGGCAGAAAAACAGGCACGTTGATCAATGGAATAGAATTGAGAACTCAGAAATAAAACCACATAAATATGGACAGATAATTTTTTATAAAGAAGCAAAAAACATGCAATTGGAGATAAGACAGCCTCTTCATTAAATGGTGCTGGGAGAATTGGAAAGCCACATGCAAAAGAATGAAACTGGACTGCTATCTGTCACCATGTACCAAAATCAATTCAAAATGGATCAAAGACTTAAGCATAAGACCTAAAACAATAAACTACATAGAAGAAAACGTAGGTACTAAACTTATGGACCTTGGGTTCAAAGAGCTTTTTATGAACTTGACTCCAAAGGCAAGGGAATTGAAAGCTAAAATAAACGAATGAGACTATATGAAACTTAAAAGCTTCTGCACAGCAAAAGAAACCATCGACAAAATAAAGAGACAACCAACTGAATGGGAGAAGATTTATGAAAGGAAAAAAAAAAGGTTTATTATCCGATAAGGGGCTAATATCCAAAATATACAAGGAACTCATGCAACTCAACAACGAAAAAACAACCCATTTGAAAAATGGGCAGACGACCTGAAGAGACATTTCTCCATAGAGGACATACAAATGGCAAATAGACATATGAAAAAATGCTCAATATCACTAATCATCAGAGAAATGCAAAAAAAAAAAAAAAACTACAATGAGATCTCACCTCACCCCAGTCAGAATATCTCACTAACAAGACAAATAGTAACAAGTGTTGGAGAGGCTGTGGAGAAAAAGGAACCCTCATACACTGTTGGTGGGAATGCAGACTGGTGTAGCCGCTATGGAAGACAGTGTGGAGGTTCCTCAAAAAATTACAAATAGAATTACCATATGACCCAGCAATCCCTCTCCTGGGTGTCTACCCAAAAAGTCTGAAAACATTTATCCATAAAGACACGTGTGCTCCAATGTTCATTGCAGCTTTATTTACGGTGGCCAAGACATGGAAACAACCAAAATGTCCTTAGTAGATGAATGGATAAAGAAGTTGTGGTATATATACACAATGGAATACTATTCGGCAGTAAGAAAAGATGATATAGGACCATTTTTGACAACATGGATGGATCTTGAGAGTATAATGCTAAGCGAAATAAGTCAGACAGAAAAAGCAGAGAACCATATGATTTCACTGATATGTGGTATATAAAACCAAACAACAAAAGGATAAGACAAACAAATGAGAAACAAAAACTCATAGACACAGACAATAGTTTAGTGGTTACCAGAGGTTAAGGGGCGGGGGGTGGTAGATGAGGGTAAATGGGATCAAATATATGGTGATGGAAGGAGAACTGACTGGGTGGTGAACACACAATCGGATTTATAGATGATGTAGTGTAGAATTGTACACCTGAAATCTATGTAACTTTACTAACAATTGTCACCCCAATAAACTTTAAAAAAAAAAAAAGGAATTTTTGCATCAATGTTCTCAAAGGATATTGGTCTGTAGTTTTCTTTTCTTATAGTGTTTTTGGTTGGCTTTTGTATCAGGGTTATTTTGACCTCATAGAAAGAGTTAGGAAGTGTTTCCTCCCCTTCAATTATTTGGAAAACTTTGAGAAGGATTGATGTTAGTTCTTCTTTAAATGTTTGGTAAAATTCACTAGTTAAGCCATCAGGTCCAGGGTATTTTTGTTGGGAGATATTTGATTACTGATTCAATCTCCTTACTAGTTTTTTATCTATTCAGATTGTTTCCTTTTGTGATTTAATCTTGGTAGGTACTGTGTTTCAAGCAATTTGTCCATTTCATGTACGTTGTACAATTTTTGATGTGCCATTGTCCATAGGACTCTGTTATAATCATTTTTTATTCCTGTGGTATCAGTATTATGCCTTTTATTTCTGATTTTAGCAATTTGAGTCTTCCTTTTTTCTTTGTCCATCCAGCAAAAGGTTTGTCAATTTTGTTGTTGTTTTTTAAAAGAACCAAGTTTTGGCTTTATTGATTTTCTGTTGTTTTTCTATACTCTATTTTATCTTTGTTATTCCCTTTCTCAGTTATTCCCTTTCTTCTGCTAGCTTTGGGTTTAGTTTGTTATTCTTTTTCTAGTTGCTTAAGTTGTGAAGTTAGGCTGTTGAATGGAGGTAGTGGTTTTTAATGTATTTACAGCTACAAATTTTCTCCTTAGCATCATTTTTGCTATATCCCATAACTTTTGTTATGTTGTTTTATTTTCATTCATCTGTAGGTATTTTCTAATTTCCCTTGTGATTCTTCTTTGATCCTCTGGTTGTTTAGAGGTTGTTTAATTTTCATGATTTTATGAAATTTCCTGTTTTCTTTATGTTATTGATTTCTAACTTCATCCTGTTTTGGTCAGAGAAGGTATTTTGTATGATAACTATCTTTTAAAATACTGAGACTTAATTTGTTACCTAACATAACTGTCAATCCTGGAATATACCTCATACGCCCTTGAGAAGAATGTGTATGCTGTTGTTGTTGGGTGGAGTGTCTTTTGTATGTTAAATCTAATTGGTTTATTGTGTTAAATTCTCCATTCCCTTACTCATCTTCTGTTGGTTGTTCTATCCATTATTGTGAGAGGGCTATTGAAGTCTCCACTATTATAGAAATGTCTGTTTCTCCCTCCAATTCCATCAGTTTTTGCTTCATATGAAGGTATGACAAATTTGCGAACTCATTCTAGAAAAGGTTCGCTACATACTTCATTGCTCAGTATCACCATGGTCACCTTCAAAGTACTCCCCTTTGGAAGCTATGCACCGACAGCAGTGCCTACTCCACCCTTCAAAGCAGTTTTGGAACTCTTTTTCTGGAATGGCCATCAGAGCTGTCATCGTATTACCCTTGAGGTCCTGAATATTATCAAAATGTCTTCCTTTCAATATTTCCTTTATCTTCGGGTAAAGAAAGAAGTCACTGGGGGCCAGACCAGGTGAGTAGGGAGAGTGTTCCAATACAGTTTTTGTTTGCTGTCTAAAAACTCTCTCAGTGCTGTGTGAGCTGGTGCATTGTTGTGATTCAAGAGCCATGAATTGTTGGTGAAAAGTTCAAGTAACCTAACTTTTTCATGCAGCCTTTTCAGCACTTCCAAATAGTAAACTTGGTTAACTGTTTGTCCAGTTGGTACACAGTCATAATGAATAATCTCTCTGATAATCAAAAAAGGTTAGCAACATTGTTGCAACAAGTTCGTAAACTTAATTGTCAGACCTTTGTATGTTTTGATCATCTGTCATTAAATGTGTAAATGTTTATAATTGTTATATCATTTTGCTTATTGAGCTTGTTATGAATATGTAATATCCTGTGTTGTCGCTTATAAATCTTTTTATTTAAAATCTATTTTGTTTGATATTAGTATAGCCACTCCTGCTCTGTTTTGGTTACTATTTGCATGGAATATCTTTTTTCCATCCTTTCATTTTAAACCTATTTGCTTTGTCGGATCTCAAGTGAGTCATTTGTAAACAGCTTATAATTGAGTAATGTATTTTTATCCATTCTGCCAATCTTTGCTTTTGATTATAGAGAGTTTAATCCATTTACATTTAAAATAAGTAGCAGTAAGGAGGGACTTCTGTTATTGTGCTATTTGTTTCCTATATGACCTACAGTTTTTTTGTTCCTCATTTCCTATGTTCCAGATTTCTTTTGTGTTTAGTTGATTTTTTATAGTGAAATATTTAAATTCCTTCTTAATTTATTTTTGTTTATATTCTGTAGACATTTTCTTTGTGGCTGCTGTGGGGATTACATTTAACATCCTAAAGTTATAACATTCAAATTAGAATTTATAGCAGCATAATTTAAATGACATACAAAAACTCTGCTCCTTTACAGATTGTTGATGTTACAAAATTACACCATTATACATTGTGTGCACCCAAACATAAACTAATAATTTTTAAAAATGTATGTTTCTTAAATTATATAGAAAACAAGATTTGTAGTTACAATAACACTAGCTTTTACATTAATAATTATTCTTTTCTTTAAAAGTACAGTTAGCCATTTGTATCTGCAGATTTTACACCTGCAGGTTCAACCAAATGTGGGTCAGACACAGAACTTTAGTGGTTCAACATATACAAATCAATAAATGCAATACACTGCCTTAACGGAATGAAATGTAAAATCAATGATCATTTCAATAAATTCAGAAAAAGCATTTAACAAAATTCAACATCCTTTCATGATTAAAAACATTCCACAAATTAGTTATAGAAGTACTAAAGAACATGTATAACAATCCCATAGTGAATAGCATCCTCCTCAGTGGTGAAAGTTTGAAAGCTTTTTCTCTAAGATCAGGAACAAGACACAGGTGCCCACTCTCCCCATTTTAACATAGTACTGAAAATTCTCAGTAGAGCAATTTAGCATGAAAAAGAAATAAAAGACATCCAAATTAGAAAGGAAGAACTAAGATTGTCTCTGTTTGCATGTATGTTTTTTTGTTTGTTTGTTTTTGTAGAAATTCCTAAAGACTCCACCAAATAAACCTATTGGAACTAATAAATGTAAAGGTGCAAGATACAAAACCAACATACAAAAATTAGGTGTGTTTCTATGCACAAGCAACCAAATATCTTAAAAACAAATAAAATACTCTTTACAATAGCATCAAAAACAAGGAAATAGTTTGGGATAAATTTAATCAAGAAGGTGAAAGTTCTGTATGACATTGATGAAAGAAATTGAAGGTGACACAAATAAACGAAAAGATACCCTGTTTTCATGGATAGGAAGAATTAAATTGTTAAAATTTCCATACTACTTAAAGTCATCTATAGATTCAATGCCATCCTTTTCAAAATTCCAGTGGTATTTTCCACATAATTAGAAAGAACAGTCCTAAATTTGTATGGAAGCACAACAGACCATGAAAAGCCAAAGCAATCCTGAGAAGAAAGAATAAAGCTGGAGAACTCATATTTCCTAATTTCAAACTTTATTACAAATCTGTAGTAAAACAGTATGGTTCTGTCATAAAAACAGACACATAGACCAATAGAACAGACTAGAGAGCCCAGAAATAAACCCACACGCATGTAGTCAAATTATGGCAAAGAAGGCAAGACTGTAAATGGGGAAGGAACAGTCTCTTTAATAAATGGTGTTGGAAAACTGGACTGTCTCATGCAAAAGAGTACAACTGGACCCCTATCTTATACCATACACAAATTTAACTCAAAATGGATTAAAGACTTGAATGTAAGACCTGATGAAAGTCCTTGAAGAAAATATAGATGGTGAGCTCCTTGACATTGGTCTTTGTGATGATTTTTTAGATTTGACACCAAAAGCAAATGCAACAAAAGCAAAAATAAACAACTGGAACTACATCAAAGCTTTTGCAGAGTCAAAGAAACAGCAAAATGAACAGGCAGCCTATACAATGGGAGAAAATATTTGCCAACCATCTACCTGAGAAGGAGTTAATATCCAAAATAAAAAATATAAGGAACTCATACAACTCAATAGCAAAAAACAAATAATCTGATTTAAAAATGGACCTGAATAGACAGTTTTCCAACGAAGACATAAAAATGGTCAACAGGCATATGAAAAGGTGTTCAACAACAGGGAACAACAGAGAAATACAAGTCAAAACCGTGAGTTAATACCTCACACTTGTTAGAATGATTATTATCAAAAAGAGATGCAATAAGTGTTGGCGAGGATGTGGAGAAAGAGGAACCCTTTTGCACTGTTGGTGGAATGTAAATTGGTGCAGCCACTATGGAAAACAGTATGGAAGTTCCTCAAAAACTTAAAAAATAGAACTACCATATGAACTAGCAATCCCATATCTGGGTACATATCCAAAGGAAATGAAATCACTATCTCTAAGAGATATCTACACCCACATAGTCATTGCCACATTATTTACAATAGCCAGGACATGGAAACAAGTGTCTATTGACAGGTGAATAAAGAAAATATTGTATTTATAATACAATGGAATGTTACTCAGCCATAAGAAAGAGAAGAAATCCTGCCACTTGTGACACCTGGATGGACCTTGAAGGCATTATGGTAAGTGAAATAAATCGGACAGAGAAAGACAAATACCATATGATCTCACATATATGTGAATTCTATAAAACAAAACAAAACAAAAAAAATGAGTTGACAGGTACAGAGAACAGATTGGTGGTTGCCAGAGGCAGGGGTGGGGAAAATGGATGAAGGGGTTCAAAAGGTACAAACTTCCAGTTATAAAATAAGTCACGGGGTTGTAATGTACAGCATAGTGACTATAGTTAACAATATTCTATTCTGTACTTGAAAGTTCTCATCACAAGAAAAACATTTGTAACTATGTTTGGAGACAGATATTAACTGGACATGTGGTGATCAGTTTGCAATATATACAAATCGAATAATTATGTTGTACACCTGAAACTTACATAACGTTATATGTATTATATTTTAATAAAAGGAAGAAAATTAGTAATATCCTGTTAGAAGAGAAATGTGCCTTCCTATTTATTAGGAAAATTGTACATTATCATGGTTTTCTGCTCCTGATTAAAAAGGACTGGAAGAATTATGCGTGTGTCTGCTCATAATGATGTTTAAAGAAATAAAATAACACAATCAAGGCTTAGGTGAAAGTCATAGCTAAAACCCCAAGACAGGGGACATAAAATCTGTTGTTTTCCCATTTCAGAATTTTGAGGACAAGAATAAATGGGGTTCAAACCATGTTGGAGAGAGTCACAGAGTCCTAAGTCTCTAACGCATGTTTGGAGACAGAATTTCTAGTGAATTCATACTGATTCATAGAACCATGAATTCCTACTAATTTATAAAGAAACAGATTCATACTGATTCTTAGAACCATGAATTTATCCTGTTTCTTAGAACTATGATTTCATACTGATTAATAGAACAACAAAATAATACTGATTCATAGAACAAGGAGTTCATCTGATTCACTTATTTCATATTTACATCTCCAATTCCAGTCCAGCACCACACAGTACATTAAAGCCTTCCTCCCATTATTTATAGTTTCTTTCTTCAACAGAGAGAACCTGGCTGTCATTATCTACAATCGTTACTTCTTGTTCAACCCTAGAATGCATATTAAAAAGTGTGGGGTACACCTGCAATACTTTTTTTATTTATTTTGGGCACAAAAAATTAACATATTTCTAAATGTAAGAACAACTAAAGATATAGTAAAAGAAGTATCCCTCTTCCTATGCCTTCTGCCCTGTTTCCATTTTCCTTGCCCCCTGCCCCTTGTCCCGTCCCATAGCTAGCATATCTTTAGTTTTTAGTTTATAATTACTGTTTCTATGTTTTGCACACATGAATAGATTTATGTATATTTTCCTGTTTCCTTACCTGTCGTGTATGAAAAATAGATACCTCATGAAAAAGTTCTTAACTTTAAGTCCAGTCCAATACCTAGACAAATGACAAAAATCTCAATTATTTTGCAACATCAAGTGAATACATAAAGGAATGGAGATAGCTTCTAAATCTATACTGAATTATTGAATCTACTTCTCTAATAAACATTGAATATTTCTCTAATAAACATTCTGATCCTGATTATGAGTACCTATAGGAACTTACCATTCAATGAGACTGTGAGCATAAAACAGCAACAGGCATCCTGATTGCCATTCTGGTCTATCAAAATGCTCATCTCAGTTTCTAATCTAAAAATATATACAAGCTTAAAAACTTCTGATCAATAAATATGAGGCTTTGGGCTAAGTGAATCTCTGATGCCATTTAGCTCCAAGATTCTGTGAGTCTCTGTTCCCATGGTTCCATGGTTCTGATATTCCAAATTATAGGAGAATTGTTTTACTGAGGCATTTACAATCAGCCTCTCATGTCTTGAACCTCCTCTGCCAAAGTTTGAACATGGGTGGAATGGGCTACACAATGAAGAAGAGCCCTGTGAAAGCAGGAGACCCTGTATACCTGCGAAAGGCTCTTGTGAACAACCTGGGAGAGGAGACGAGAACGAGGCTCCCCATTCAAAAACTCCAGAGGGCTTTAAATATCCGGTTCTGGGAGATTGATAGAGAAAAAGCAAGCTTGAGGAATTTTTAGGGAAAGCTTCACAAGACAACTGGCTACTTTCCTCGACAGCCCTTCTGGTGATCAGTGCCACTGGAGGTAAAGAATTCACGGAAAAGCTTCAATACAAAACATCTGCACCTCCTTCTGTTATCTCCATGTAACTTAAGAAAGCAGTATAACAAACCACTGGTACAGGTCAAAAAAGAAAAAAAAGATGATACAATTGAAGGTAAAAATGGAATGTCTGTAAGAGAATCAAGAAAGAAGAAGGCATTGTTTTCTACAGATGACCCCGTATCTTTACAACTTGAAGTGGTAAAATGCAGTGCATACACTATTTCCATTCAAACTTTCTTTGAGACAAGAATAAAGCTTAGCTATTGGCAGAGATCTTTCTGCTATTGATCATGGAATACGTATGTTTGCCTTAAGCCTGCTCTTGTCTCATTGATATCATTTGCAATTATTTTTATAGTTTTAATAGCATGAATAAAAGTTGAGGCAAAAATTAGGATGGAAATAATAGTAGGAAAGCATAGAATCCTGTGTCTGTAAGAGAACTTGATTCAATTGTAGATTTTTGCCCTGTAATACCTCTGTGATCCTGGACTTATAAACTCTTCTTCAAGATGGAGATAACACCTATGTCAAAAGATTGCTTTAAGGATTAAATAAGACAATATATTTATACAGGGCATATTGCACCACCCCAAAATGATAATAGCTAGTATTATAATTGATTCTGTTTTAATTATTATTTTTATTAATACATAATGGAGCTCACATTCTATTCCTAGCTCTTCTACCAACACCCTAGGTCTTTCGGCAAGTCTGTTTCCATTCCTACGTCTTAGTTTTTACAAGTCTATGTGGGAAATGGACTAGGTGATCTCCAAGGCCCCATCCAGCTTGAAGTTCTTTGATTCTAAAACTTCATAGTTCTACTTTGAAATGTGTTTGCAGGACAGACAAAGGATCCAACAATCAGAATGCAAGTCAAGGTGACTTTAGGGGCTTGGATATATAGTCCTATTTAGCTACAACTGATCTACCTATCTCCTGTTTAAAGATATATGTTATTAAATTATGATATATTTTTAGCAGCTTATCATGGTATATTTGCTGGGTGACTACAGAGCAAATGCAGCCCACTTCTTGAAAGACCTTGGGATTAAGTTGCATGTCTTTAAAATTTACTTAGGCTCTGCACTCAAACAGGCATGGATTCTGCCAGATATTACTGTTTGATACAATGGGCAAGTTAGTTACATTTATATACCTTTGTGTATACCTTAATAAGTTGCTTAGATTTTTCAACTGTACAATGGGAATAATAGTACTTAACTCAGAAGACTGTTGTGATGTCATCCTGTGATATATATAAATCTATTAGCACAACATCTAATACATTGTCAGAATTCATTACATGCAATTGTTGTGGTTTTATTTCTGGAAATAGGTAACAACTGGAGCTTCTGGGCTAAGAAACAGTTGTATAGACTCTCAACTCACGTCAATACTGTTGGATCTCAGATATGACGATCTGCTTAGCTAGATCTCAACCACTTGTCATAGAAATATGTATGTATGTACCCCAAAAAGATGATATAGAGATAGAGATATAATGTAGTAAGTTTGAGGATGTTAACACTGATCAAGGAAAAGGCATTACCACAGCATAGCAGCAGCACACATGAGCTTTATTTGGGTGGCACTTTGATAGGTTGTGTGAGAGGGGAAGTGCCTCACAGCAGGAGACCTTCCAGAGGCAGTGGCGTGGGACCACCACCCAGAAGGGAAACAGGGCAAAGGAACCTCCTGGGGGAGAGAGGAACCCAAGAGGGGCCTGTGTCTGGGTGATGTTGCTCAGCAGCACGATGGCGTCTGTACGGGTTTGCTTGCGCTGCTGTAACAAAATACTGGGCAGCTTAAACAATAAAAAATTTATTCTCTTAGTTCTGGAGGTTTGAAGTCTGAGATAGGTGGGGACAGGGCTGGTTTCCCCTGAGGCCTCTCTCCTTGGTTTGTAGATGACCATCTTCTCCCCATGTCCTCACATGGGCTTCCCTCTGTGCACAGCTATGTCCTAATCTCTTCGTATAAGGACACCAGTCAGATTGGATTAGGACCTACCCTAATGACCTCATTTTACCTTAATTACCTCTTTAAAGACATTATCTCCAAATACAGTCGCGTTCAGAGGTGCTGGGGGTTAGCACTGCAACGTGAATTTGGGGGGTACACAACTTAGCCCATAATAGGAAGTTTCTGGGTCAGAGAGCTCCAACGAGCAGCAGCTCAGGGTCCTGTCTATGGCCAGTATATGTTTGGTGCAGTTTCACAAGACATGCAAAGCAGGCAGGTTCTAAATGGCTAGAAATGAGTTTATTTGGATTATATTTAAAGCATTTGGGTATGTAAAAATTTGAGTTTGCTACCAACAGGCTTTGAGATAGAGGTCTGAGACTGCTGTGAAGAAGGAAGCAGCGTGGGGGCCAGTACCCCAGGATCTACAACATACTGGGGCATCTTTGTCTTGTTTATATAATCATCCCTCAGCTCCATGTTGTTTCATAGTCTAAGTTGTGTGTTATTTGTAATGCCTTAATTTGAAGCCAGTGATTAAACATTCTAAAGACTCCAAATCCTACAAGGGCACGAAGTAGGATTTCAAAGCCCATTTCCTGCTAGTTGGCTCACTTAGTGGGGGGATGCCAGGAGAATAGAGCAGAAAAGGAGAAGCCTCTGACTTGTTCAATCTGTTTGGTGACTAGATATTGACATTATGGCCCCTTTGATACAGGTCTGTGGCTATCTATAAAACTTGGTGTTATCGACCCACATGCAGCAATGTGTGCAAAAGTGCACAGACCCCCCCACACACACACACACATGCATTTAATAGCTAATTAATATCTAGGGCTGTGCAGTTATGTAACCCCATGGTCCCTAAAGTACTCTGGAATTCACCCCAGTTCCAGTTCTTGGGCCATTTGTTTAATTTCTGTGGATAATTCCTAAACACAGCTGTGTTTCTTTGCATTGTTGTGAGGTGTCCCACATATAGGTTTTTCCTACTGTCCCCAGAATAAGTGGTCCTAGAGGGTTTAGTACCAGGGGGACTACTGGGAGAGGTCATTTGTGCATTGGAGAACTGCAGCTAGCCTTGCATGGTTTATGGAAACAATTGCATGGGGGTAGGGGGTAGTCTGAGAAAAAATCTACTGAAACTTTGAGCCAAATCTAAGAGCAGGAAATACATTGGAAGGTTGGATGGGGAGAAAACTTGTGATAAGGGAGGTATCAATGAAAAAACATCCAGCCTAAGAGAAAGCTTGTAAGAGTTTATTTGAGCCAAACTGATGACAATTGCTGGGAAGCAAAGTCTCAATGTATTGAGAAAATGCTCCAGAAAATGGCCATTTTGCAACTTATTTTATACATTAGAATCAAAGCAGGAGGTTACGTGAAATCCATTTGTTGTAGATTAAGGGGGTGGGAGAAAGTAAAGCAGGGAACTGTCTGGGGTTGGATAAAAAGTAAATTGGAGAGACACACACTTCTTTTACATTGGTGGGTACAGGATAGTTAATAGCATTTTACAGCACATATAGTAGTATTTGGGAAAGACAACAATGAGGGATTCTGTAGACTCCTGCTCTGGTGTGGTGGGTTGTGTCCCCTGGGGGGTCTGGAAAGGGATTAACCTTATATTCCAAGGGTATGTTATCCTAGATGCAAAAAGACAAGCGATAGGCTCACTTAAGGTGAAGATTGACCTTTGTCAAGGAAGCTACAGGCCAAGAACGTGACTTCCCGCCATGGCCCACCTTAGTTAGGAATTTTTATGTTCACGCCATCCTATGTGATTATTTTCAGTCTCCTGAGCTTGTCAGGTTTAACATGTGGCCCCTCTTCCATCCATAGAGGCAATTTGATTCTCTTTCAGGTCCACCAGGCTCCCTCTTCTGCCTGTATACTCTGTTCCTAGGAAAGGTAAGTTTGTGTGGCTTTAGTGAAATCCCAATAGTCTGAATAGGTGCGTATGTTATAGTCAAATGAGGTTGGGTGTTGTCCACCTCTCACTCAGAACCTGGGTCAACTAAATGGGTATGTGCTCAGCCCACCATTGCCCACACATTTGTGTGACTATTCTCATATAAACGCGTTAGATTGTTGATGCTCTTGTGGGATGTCAGTGGTGAGGGGAATAGGCTCATCTTGATGAGTGAGATTTATGGGAGTTTGCCCAGAGGAGGGGTTTAATGCCGTGTGTACTAAAATCAGGTTGTTGGAGTCAAGCCCAGCATGTGGTTTTACCTGTATAGGTAGGTATTGCTATGATTAAGGCCATAGGTAGGTTTGGTTTGATGGGCAATTGTATGTTCCTTCTTGCTCAGCTTGGTGTGTCTTAGTGATTGAGTTTCCATGCGATTGCCAGTAGTAAGTAGAATCAGTGTGTTCCTGTGGGTGTGCAGTAGGTTTCACAGGTACTCTCAGCAGTTTGAAAAAAAATGTTAATTCAGCCATGCACAAAATTAGATCCTGAACTATGAGGCATTCACACATGGGATCCTCACAGGTGGTCCAACTTATTTCAAAAATAGACATCAATTGTATTATACATGTGGCCCATTTCTGTCCTTGTTTATTACAACATTGCTGTGTTTCACTGTGGGACCACCTGCTCCACTGTAGAGGAAACTTTTCTAGGGCAGATGTTTATACAGCCTTCAAAGCATCCGTGGTGGGCTCTTGGGAGGCAATGGTGTGACTACACCAATAAATTTCTTCCCAGGTTAGCTTCACTACTGGTCTTTTCATTATCGTTTCTGTCTTCTGTAAGGTGAGATATGTAGATTTTTTTAAAAATCGTGATATAATTGACATATAACATTGTTTTTGTTTTAGGTGCACAGCAATTTGAAACGTATATACAGTTGACCCTTGAACAACATGGACTTGAACTGTGTGGGTGCAGTGATATGTGGATTTTTAAAGTCCCTAATTTCTTAGAAATGCCTACGCGCAGGTAATAGTAGGTTATATACCTTGCCTTCCTTGTATATACTGGTTAGCATCCAGGGAGGAGGTCCACGATAATGTGCCCTTGGCCACTTTGTTCATGCAGTCTCCATCTGCTTCTGTAAATGAGGCTCATAGCAGAGAGGGAGAGATCATTGTGATGAATAGAAAGAGAGGCCCAGAGTTGGAAGGGCATACATTCTTGACAGAGGTTATATTTGTCATCATCTCAGGGATTAATAGGAGACATCATTTTATCACCATAATCCCATAAGGTTTGTTGGTATTGTCTCCGAATTACAGAGTTTTTCATCTGACTGCACCAATCATGAGCATGCTGGTTGTAACACTGGGTGCACACTATCTCTGGGTACTCCTTAAATGAGACTTGTAGGTAGTGCCTCATTGCTCTGTTTGTTTAATGGCACTATTTTACAATAGTGGAGTGGGTTCCATCTGATTTGGAGTAATAGTTGGTCTACAGGGCTTAGAAGGCACCTGTGAGTCACATGTGTTATCGTAGAGTCTGGCTTAACCAGAAGAGGTGTTGCCAGCAGTAGTAGAGCTAGGAGGAGGGATGCTAGCTTCTGTGCTGATTGGCCAACCCATAGAGTCAATGGTGTGGTTCCCATTTTCCCCACTCTGACCTGTGTTGTGTGTCTTTCTGTGGGTGCTTGCCAGTGGACATGGAATGGGTATGGGTAGAAACTTCTCAGGTAAGGAAGTGGCATCGCAGCAGAGTAGGGGTTAAAGTCTGAGGTGATCTTCAGGTTCTGATGCGGCTAGGAGTAGGGTTGCTGATTGTCTCCTGAGCATCATGCAAGTGCTGTTACCCAGTATAAGCGTAATTAGTTCCATCTCCTGGGTGTCGGGTGCAGGTCCATGTTGGCTCCATAAAGTACATGGGTGGCCTCTCCAAGTGATGGTGGGTGGTTTGCTTGGTTCACACTGACAATAGGCTGACTCAGGCTGAGGATGGCCCCAGAGCCAGTGGTCCACATCAGCTCCTTATTAAGACCAACGGGGAGTGGTCATGTACATGGGCTGACCCTCCATCCCCAGATGACTCAGGGTCTCCAATCTCCAAGGTCAGTTCTAATGTTATGGGTGCACTCAAATACTTGTGCTACCTCTTGGCCAGGCTAATGAGATGCAGGACGAGGCTGTGAAAATGTAGACTGCAATACAGAAAAGAGTGATACCATCCAAATTGATGCAGAGGCATTCCAGATTTTGAGTCCCAACCACTTAAGACCATCCAGGATCAAACTGCCAACTGATTGTCCTGCTGACTGGGTACACCCCATGCCAGTTCCTTGATCATAACCAACATCCTGCCTTAAATGATGAATTTGAGAATTTGGGGAAGGGGTTATCAAGGTAAAGATCGGACTGTGGGATTGCAGTGGCCCATGACGAGCTTAGTTTGACAGTATTTTGACAGGTTGCCTGAGAGAGGAAGTCCCTCACACAGGACACCTTCCAGAGACTGCTGCACAGCACCACTACCCAGAAAGGGAAGAGGGCAAAGGAACTCCTGAGAGAGAGAAAGGGGAGAAGAGCCTAGTGCTGTTGCTCAGCAGTAAAAGGGAGAGTGTCTGGGCCAGAGCCCTTCAAGGAGCAGCAGCAGGTTAGGATCTTTCATACCCTAGAATTCTTCTTGTGTATGGCTAGCTGATGTTGGGTACAGTTTCGTGGAGTATGCAAAGCAGGCAGTCTCTAAATGCCTAAAAGTATACTTACTTTGGCTGCATTTAAAACAATTGGATGTGTGAAAATTTGAGTTTGGTGCTGATGGACTTTCAACTAACAGTCTCAGCTTGCTGTGAAGAAATAATTCAGGGGCTAATATACAGGGCATCTTTAGCTTATTTATGGGTGTGGTGTGTGTGTGTGTGTGTGTGTGTGTGTGTGTGTGTGTGTACTTCCAATGATAGGGACTAGGTCTCTTTGGAGAATGGCTGATTCCAGGACTGGGGGAAGTCAAGTACAGATGAACAGGAATGACTTATAGTGCCAAAAAGTAAGGAAATGATTAATGATGGGAACATAGCAAAAGGATACAAGGGAAGGAGTCACTCAATGGAAATGGCAGAGTCAAACCTCAGACAACTCTCACTTCTATAAAATACTGAGACAATTGGCAAAAACTGTCAGAATCATTTTTTCTCAGGACCCTGGAAATTAGTCACAGGTTTGCTGAAAGCTGGGAAGTGTTTATTCAAGGAAAACAGCAGAAACTCAGTAAGAATAGAATGCAGTGTGTTTTACAATGCGTTCCCATCCCGCCTCTCAAGTTCCATGGGAGCCTCACGCACTAAAAAGTCCCCAATCACAGCGAAGAAACAGCGACCTGATCCCTACTGGAAGCGGCAGAATGGGGTTGGAGCTTTTTAAAACCTCCATTCCCAGAGAATTTTTATCATTATTTGTTCTGGCTGGTGGTTCCCTGGAAGACCCTGCTTGCAGGGCTAACTTTATTTGATCTTAGTCAGAGCTCACCCAGTGTGAAAGGTCTTTTCCTTGAGGGTGTTTGTTAAGAAAAATTACAGGAAGTTATCTAAATTTATAACTAATAGTTACAATGGACGTCAAATAATCTAAAAGGAAAAACTGGGGATGAGATGTTCACAGGGGCTTTGAAAAGCTCCTAGGAATCCAGAAAGCTACTAATAGCTAAGAATTTAAAAAGCAGAAAACAAACAAATAACAAGTCACCTCTCCCAGGTTTTACAGATTGATTCTGTGTGTGGGTATTCCTTTATAGCTTAGCCAGGCTATTTGCATTCTGCCTTCACCTTTACTTCCTGTTTGTACTGAGCCTGGAGATGAAAGCTGAGGATCTTCTCATGTCTTTTCTGTGTCATGTGTCATGCCCAGGTTATATACATGTCTTTCTAAATTACCCACTATACACAGGCACTTTTGAATGCCCCAATTTCCTAAAGAGACTCCTTAGCTTTTCTTCCCAGGTTTTGGCATGTTTATTATTTGCCTCAACTGTAATCTTGAACCAGGTTGCAGCAGTTTGTTCCTTTTCCTTACAACATTTTTGACGAATGCCCTCTATGTAGCCTATTTTCAGGTCTGAGAGAATTCCAAATGAGGTGAAACAGACAAGCACCTCTATCAGTCCCTCACGTAGTCTGTGAGAGGTCAAAGCAGACAAACATTTCATTGCAAATAAGGTCTTCTCTGCTCCCTCTAGAACCAGGGACTAGGGTTCCATGATGGGAATGCAGGCTGCCTTCTTCAAGACTGCTGCCGAGCTGACAAGGGGAGTCGGTCAAGTACAAGTAAAAATACTACAGTGCTTTCCTATCATTTTAAAATTTACTTTTTTTATTCGGCATTCTTTTAGTGGCTTGTAAACCTGTTTTCAGCAATTCTTACAATTTACAATGTTGATTCTTATAATTTTTGCTCAATTTTTCAGTGTTTCTGTAGAGGTATGGGGCTTGGGAACTACCTGCTCTGACATTTTTGCTGATACCACCCCTTTAGTATTCCTTGTAAGGCAGCTCTGTTACAAATGAATTCCTTCAGTTTTTGTTTAACTCAAAATATATTAATGTTCCTTCATTTTTGGAGGAAAGTTTGTTAGATATAGAATACTTTAGTTGACTGTGGTTTTTTTTTTCTCTCTCAGCACTTTAACTATGTCCTCCCACTGCCTTCTGGCCTCCATGGTTTCTGATGAGAAATCAACTGTTAATCTTACTGAGGCTCCCTTTTGCATGATGAGTTACTTCTCTGTCACTGCCTTCAAGATTCTTTTATCTCTGGCTTTTATAATGTATCTAGTATGGATCTCTTTGAATTTATTCTTCTTGGAGTTTGTTGAGCTTCTTGAATGTGTATTTTAATGTTTTTAATCAATTTTGAGAATTTTCTTTTTTTAAAATTAAAGTTTATTGGTAAAGTTACATAGGTTTCATGTGTACAATTCAGTAATACATTATCTCTATCACATTGGGTTGTGTGTTCACCACCCAGATTCAGTTCTCCTTCCATCACCATATATTTGACCCTGTTTACCCTCTTCTACCACCCACCTCCTCCCTGCCTCTCTGGTAACTGCTAAGCTATTGTTTATGTCTATGAGTTTTTGTTTCTTTATTTGTTTGTCTTGTTCCTTTGTTGCTTTCAGTTTTATATCACACATATCAGTGAAATCATATCGTTCTTGGCTTTTTCTGTGTGACTTATTTTGCTTAGCATAATAATCTCAAGATCCATGCATGTTGTCACAAATGGCACTATTTCATCTTTTCTTATGGCAGAATAGTATTCCATTGTGTATATATACCATATCATCTTTCTCCAACCATCTGTTGAAGGACACTTTGGTTATTTCCATATCTTGGCCACCATAAATAAAGCTGCAATGAACATCAGAGCACATATATCTTTATGGATAAATGTTTTCATATTTTTTGGGTAAATACCCAGGAGAGGGATTGCTGGGTCATATGGTAATTCTAGTCTTAATTTTTTGAAGAACCTCCACACTGCCTTCCATAACGGCTGCACCAGTCTGTATTCCCATCAACAGTGTATGAGGAGGGTTCTTTTTTCTCCATAGCTTCCCCAACACTTGCTATTATTTGTCTTGTTGATGATAGCCTTTCTAACTGGTGTGAGGCAATATCTCATTCTGGTTTCTATTTGCATTTCTCTGATGATTAGTGATGTAGAGCATCTTTTCACATGTCTATTGGCTATCAAACTAAAAAGCTTCTGCAGAGCAAAAGAAACCATCGACAAAATAAAGAGGAAACCAACCAAATGGGAGAAGATATTTGCAAACAATGCCTCCTATAAGGGGCTAATATCCAAAGTGTATAAGGAACTCATACAACTCAACAACAAAAACAAACAATCCAATTAAAAAATAGGCAGAGGACCTGAATAGACATTTCTCCAAATTTGAGAATTTTCAGTCACTATTCCTCAAATGTTCTTTCTGCCCCTTTCTCTCCCCTGTCCTTCAGAGAATCCATCTGTGCATATGCATGTTATGCATGTGCTTGATGGCATTCCACAGGTGTCTCCAAGCTGTGTTCTGTTATCATCATTACTTTTTCATTCAGTTTCTCAGACTGGATAATCTCAATTGACATATCTTCATATTTTCTGATTCTTTTTCTGCCACCTCAAGTTTACTATTGAACTTTTATATTGAATATTTCATTTCAGTTATAACTTTCAAATCTAGACCTTATATTTTGTTCTTTTTCATAATTTCTTTCTCTTTATTGATACCCTCTATTTGTTGAGACATCATTCTCCTGGTTTCCGTAAGTTGTTTTCCCATGTTATAAAAGGCCTAGCTAAGTAATAAATGAGTACTCCAACACAAAGTCAATCTATGAAGAGTGGGGAAGTATTATTCATTCATTCATTCATTCTTTCTTTCTTTCATTCATTTATTCAAATAAATATCTTTCAAAACAATAGTTGACCATAAATTAAAGGAGCAGAGGCCAGAGACTTCAGAGACCACACCCAACAAAAAATAGACTTTACAAAAAGTTTATAAAAGTCACTAAACAAACTACTACATCCCATAGCAAGTAACAAAAACATACCCTAATGAGGCAGAAGAATCTGGTTTCCAGAGTTACCATATTATACTATTTAAAATGTTTAGTTCTCAACAAAAAATTACCAAGTATGCAAACGAACAATGAACTATGACCCATTTACAGGAGAAATTAAGAGCCATTTGTCCATGAGGAGGCACAGACATTGAGTTCGCTAGACAAAGATTTTAAATCAACCGTCTTTTTTCTTTTTGAGCTCACACCATGTTGTGTTGGGGAGAGTATTTATAGGGGCGGGTAGAAGAAGGTGAGTCATGGAGTGGAGGACATTGTGGGTACAAGGCAGACAAGGGTTTACAGAATGGCCTCTGCACCCACCCCAACCGTGGGAGGGGCAGGAGAGCAGCTGGGGCCCGGGAAGATGGGCTGGGAAAGGACCGTGGTGGGGACCGAGTGCCTGGGCTGAGGGGCTCAGGGGCTTGTAAACATTGACCACTCTCAGAAGGGGATAGGGTGGGGGAGGATGCCTCCTAAACTTCCTCACAGGGTTAAGGCCTCTTCAGGATCAAGGTCTCTAGCTAAGGGTATTGGGAAGGAAAAGAGGGAAAGAGTGTCCTCCCCCTTCCCCTTGCACTGGCTTCAGTAGGGGTGGAGGTAGTTACATTCAGTCACAACAGTACTGCCCCCAACACTTCTAATGCTGTCAAATACTAGTGCAAGGAAAAGGGGAGCTGGAGGGCCAGCAGCAGCAAGTCATTTCCCCCAGCCCTTCACCCTCTTACTGCTTGAGAGAGAATATTGTCTTTTCACAGATGCTAACACTGTTGAAACCACGGAGAAGCAGATAGAGGGAGCCCCTCCACCCTGGAGGCCAGCTTTATCCCCCAGCACTGACCCAGTTATCACTTTGGTGCAAACACACACACACACACACACACACACACACCACCACCACCACCACCAACAGCAACAACAACAACAACAAGTGGTCTCTCTGGGAATGGATGGGTGGTGGGGAACACTGTGGCCTCTCCCCATTTTGCCAGGGTAGGAAGCATAAATACATTTGTGGGAGGGTGGCAGTGGCAGAATCCTGCCTTAATATTGTACTCTGAGCAATGAGATCAACAGGAGAAGTTAGATGAGAAACCCAAAAGACACAACAAACTGTTAAAATCAAACAAACACCCCACAAATGGAGATAAACCCAAGCAGGTGACTGGGGATAAGTTGGTGAGCAGTAGAAAGACTGCCTCCCCCTGACCCAGGAAAAACAGACATTTCTATTCTTGACCGCCCTCCCCCCACACACACACACCTTATCCAACGCTAAAAAACATGTCAGGAGTAGAAAGGGGAGAGGCCACTCACTCCTCTCCAGTTTGGTCAATGGAGGGGTCAGGGAAGAGCTGGGTGGTCCACATCCCATATACCCAGCCAGCTGTGGGGGGCCTCCCCTCTAATAGCCCCCCTACACACTGCAACCTGAAGCCCCAAGCTGCCCACTCCCTTGACCTCCCAGGCCGTTCCTCTTGTCTACTTCACATTCATTAAGTGGTGCCTCTCTCTCCACCTCCTGAGGGAAATTGCCCCCACCTCACTCCAGGTTGAGGCAAGGGGTGTTCAACTCTCTTACATATAGTCGAAGAGTTACAGGAAACCAGCAGAGAAAAATGCCTCAACGTAGAGTATTATATAAAGAAATCAAACATATTCTAAAGCTGAAAAGTACAATAACTGAAATGAAAAGTCCACTAGAGGGTTTTGACAGCAGATTTAAACAAAAGAGTCAGAGACCTTGACAATAGGATGATTGAAATTATCAAGTCCGAGGAGCAAACAGAAAAATAAACAAAAGAGAACAGAGCCTAAGGGACCTGTAGGACACCATCAAGAATACAAACATATGCATTATGGGAGTCTCATAAGTAGGAGAAAAAGAAAGGGGCAGAAAGAATATATGAATAATCAAAAACTTCCCAAAATTGATAAAATTCATGTATCTTCAAATCAAAAAAGCTAATGAACTCTAAGTAGGAAAAACTCAGAGACCCATACCAAGACATAATTAAAATATCACAAGCTAAAGAGAGAGTATATTGAAAGCAGCATGAGAAAGAAGTGACTCATCCTCAATAAGATTAACAGCCAATTGCTCAGTAGAAGATTCCTTGGCCAAAAGGTGGCATATTTAATAAGTGCTGGGGGAAAGACACTGTCAACCAAAAATTCTATATCTGGCAAAACTGTCCTTCAAAAAATGAAGCTCAATTAAGATATTATGAGATAAGCAAAATCTGAGGAAGTTTGTGGCTACTAGACATGTCCTTCTTTATAAATGCTAAAGTGTGTGTCCTTCAGGTTTACATGAAAGAACACTAGATAGTAACTGGAAGCCACATAAAGAAATGAAGAACACTGGTAAACATAACTACTGAAGAACAAAGGGAAGAAAGGACAATTTTTAAAAATAAACAGTGCTGACATAATCAGTTATCCATATGGGTACCCAAATTGTATGCAAGTATCAATTCCATGACATGTACAAAAGAAACTAAAACATTTAGAAGAGTGAACATATAGAATACTTTTTTACTGTGTGGTATGTGAGGGTTGCCTGAAATCAGAATAGACATACAGAAATCAGTATAATCATATTTTTGGCTTTTACTCTTTATTTTTTTCCTATATGATTTAAAATATGTGTAAAATAATGACTAAAGATCCATATTAATGGACACCAATGTATAAAGATGTAATTTGTTAAGCAAAAACATAAAAGGTGAGGGATGAGCTATATAGGAGGACAGTTTTTGGATACTATTGAAGCAAAAGTCTCCAGATGTCCCCAGAAAAAATTTTATGATCAAAACCTTCTTAATCCACTTTACATGTAATCACAATCTTGAATCTCATGACATTCATTGCTTTGCTTCATGGTTTTAGCCCCTATGTTTACATCTGTAAACAATACAATTTAGCTTTGCTTATTTTTGAGTTGTATATAGATGGAATCATACTAGATTTTTTTTTTTTTTTAAAGATTTTATTGGGGAAGGGGAACAGGACTTTATTGGGGAACAGTGTGCACTTCCAGGACTTTTTCTCCAAGTCAAGTTGTTGTCCTTTCAATCTTAGTTGTGGAGGGTTCTATTCAGCTTCAAGTTGTTGTTCTTTCAGTCTTAGTTGTGGAGGGCGCAGCTCAGCTCCAGGTCCAGTTGCCGTTTCTAGTTGCAGGGGGCACAGCCCACCATCCCTTGCGGGAGTCGAACCGGCAACCTTGTGGTTGAGAGGACACGCTCCAACCAACTGAGCCATCCGGGAGCTCAGCGGCAGCTCAGCTCAAGGTGCCGTGTTCAATTTTAGTTGCAGGGGGCGCTGCCCACCATCCCTTGCGGGAGTTGAGGAATTGAACTGGCAACCTTGTGGTTGAGAGCCCGTGCTCTAACCAACAACTGAGCCATCTGGGAGGCAGCTCAGCTCAAGGTGCCGTGTTCAATCTTAGTTGCAGGGGGCAGAGCCCACCATCCCTTGCGGGACTCGAGGAATTGAACTGACAACCTTGTGGTTGAGAGACCACTGGCCCATATGGGAATCGAACCGGCAGCCTTCGGAGTTAAGAGCACAGAGCTCTAACCGCCTGAGCCACCGGGCTGGCCCCTAGATTTATTTTTTTTGTCTTCTTTTGTTCAACCTTCTGTAAGATTCATCAGTGTTGTTTCATGTAGCTCTAGTTTATTTGCATTGTTTATTATTCCTGTTGTATGATTCTACCACAGCTTATTTATCCATTCTACCATTTGTGAATTTTGGATTGTTTCTAATTTGGGGCTACTATGATGCTTTTATGAACAGTCTTGTTTACATATCATGGTTCGCTTGTCAAGAGCTTCTCAAAGGTACAATTTTAGGAGTGGTGATAGAAATATCTCCAACTTTACTACTTAATAACAAACTGTTTTCTAAAGGGACAGAACAATATGCACTATCTCCAGTGCTGAATGAGTTCCTGTAGTGACATACTGAACAACACTTGTAACTCTCAAGCTTTTTTTTATTTCTTCCCAATCTGAGGGTATAGAGCGGTATCTCAGCATGGTTTAATATGCACTTCCTTGAATAATAATGGTTTTTAAGTAAAATTTCATATAATTTGGCCATTTTATGAAGCACACATTTTCTATTTTTTGCCTGCTTTTTTCTCATTGAAGAGACTTTGGAATATATTTTTAAATTTAGAAAAATATACATATATACTCTACATTTTAATTCTTTGTTGTTTATATATGTTTCAAATATTTTCTGACACTTCTTACTTTGTTTTCAATTTTTAAATGGTACTTTTCATGTATAAAACTTTTAAATTTTAATTAAATTATAAATCTGTTCCTTAATGGGTAGTTCTTTCATGACCAATTCAAGCAACCCTAACATACCACACAGAAAAAAATATTATTCTATATATTCACTCTTTTAAATGTTTCATAGTTTATTTTGTACATGTCATGGAATTGATACTTGGATACAACTTGGGTACCCATATGGGTAACCGATTATCCCAGCACTGTTTATTTTTAAAAATTATCCTTTCTTCTCTTTGTTCTTCAGTGCCATTTCCCTGTGATATCATTCCCATATATTCATGGGTCTGTTTCTGGGCTCTCTATTCTTTCACCTTGATCAGTCTCTCTCTCTCTCTCTCTCTCTCTCTCTCTCTCTCTCTCTCTCTCTCCCCACCAATACGGCACTGTCTTAATTTTATTTATAGTAAGTGTTGATATCATACCTTAATATCCTTTTTTTTACTATGCCTTAGCTATTCTTAGCCTTTTGCATTTCTGTGTATGTTGTAGAATCATATTATCAACTTCAGAAGGAAATGTGTTGAGATTGCTTTGAATGTGTGTGTGTGTGTGTGTGTGTGTGTGTGTGTCTGAGGATATTAACATATTTTCACCACTGAGTCTTCTGATCCAGGAACATGATATTCTCTGTTTACTTGGGTTTTCTTTAATAGATCTTATTAGAGATTTATAATTTTACCTCAAAAGGTTGTGCACACATTTTGTTACATGTATTCCTAGGTATTTTGAAAATGTTTCTTCCATTGTGATTAGTATCTCTTTTATTTCATTTGTAAATTGCTGATATGTAAAATTGAAACGTGGTAGATTTTAATTTTAATTTGTTCATTTTGTATCCAGCAAAGTTACTAAAATATCTTATCATACTAATAGTTTACCAGAAGATTATTTGTGACTTGCTACATAAATTAACATCTTATTGTTGTTTCATCCTTTCCAATCATGATGCATTTATTTTTATTTACCTTGTTGCTCAGGCTCACTTCTCCAATAAAAATGTTAAACAGCAGAAGTAATGGTGGGTTGTTTTGTTCCTGATTATAAAGGGAACTATTTCAGTGTTGTACCAGTAAGGATGCTTTATGGTAGCTTTTATATAGACACATTTCTCAAAATAGCAGTTACCCTTTATTCCTTGTTTGCTAAGATTTTTTATCAATATAAATGAATATTGAATTCAAGTAAATAAATTTATGCATCTTTTAAGTTTATCATATGATTTTTATCCTTTAATCCGTTAATGTGATGAAGTACGTTGACAGATTTTCTAATATTGCAACAACCTTACATTCCTACGGTATTCTTATCTTGACAATGCTATATTGTCTATGATGTATTATTTATATTATTGGATTTATTTTTAAATTTTGCACGTATGTTCATAATTGTCACTGGCCTGTAATTTTGTTTTAATGCTTTTGTCAGATTTTAGTATCATTTTATGCTAGCCTTATAAAATGTTGGGGAGTGTTCACTTATTTCTATTCCCTGAAAATTGTGTAAGATTTGGAGTTACTTTTTCATTAAATACTTAGCAGAACTAAGCAGTGATGCCTAGAGTTTTATTTTAGGGAAAACTTTTCTTTTCAAGTCAGGTTTACTGAAGTATAATTTATATGCAGTTCATTCACTCTTTATAGGTATACGGTTCAGTGGATTTTGACAAAGATACTCGTATACACATCATATGCCACAGGCCATTTCCATTAACCCCAAAATTCTCTTGTGCCCCTTTGTGTTCAATCTCCTCTCCTTACCCCCAGGCCCAGGAACTGCTGACTTGGTTTCTGTTTCTATAGTTTTGCATTTATTTTCAAGAATGTCCTATAAGTGGATTCATACAGTACATAGCCTTTGTTACTGACTTCTTTCACTTAGCATAACATTTTTGAGACTCATCCTTGCTTTTGCATTTATCAGAATTTTGTTCCTGTTTATTGTTGAGTAGTATTCCACTATGTAGGAAACCACAATTTGTTTACCTGCTCACCAATTGATGAACATTTGGGTTGTTCCTAGTTTCTGGCTATTACCAATAAATTTCCTATAAACATTCATGCACAGCGTTTGCATAGATGCAGTCACCCTGCAGAGGCAGATCTGCCAAGTTTGGTCTGGATGTCATGACTGATAATGCCACCCACACACAAGAAAAGACTTCTTACTCACATAATGAGGCTTTTTGGGGAGAGCAGGATGGCTACCAGGCAGGTGCCAAAAATGACTCGAAAGATCAAGGAAAAGAGGCTGGGTTGGGGTTTTTATGGTGGTTGGGGGGTGGGGCTAGGGTGAGGGCTCCTGAGCCTGGGCAGGGATTTGATGGTTTGAAACTCCCCTCTTCATCAAGGAAGGGAGCACCTGGGCTGAGCTCGTCTGCTTGCCTAGATGTGGGGAAGAGAGTAAGAGAGAGGTCTTAGGTTTAAAAACTGTCAACAAACTTTTTATTTTTTAAAGAATAAAATGCTAACCACCATCTGAGCCTTCAGCGAGTTATAATCTGTTTGCTGGTGGAGAGTCTTGCCTTGATGTTGGTGGCTGATAGATCAGGGTGGTAGTTGCTGAAGGTTGGGTTGGCTGTGGCAATGTCTTGTTTTCTTTTATTTCCTCTTCTCCGCCTCTCCCCCTCCATCCCCACTCAGGTTCAAGCCGTTGTTTCTCAGTCTAGTTGCGTAGGACACAGCTCCATGGCCCATGCCGGTATTATGAGCCTGGCCTCCCCCAGCTGAGGCAGTCAGTCGCTGGTCATTGGTCGGCCACTCATAGCAGCTCACGGCAGCTCATGGCCTCACACAGCAGCCCACAGCTGCTCATGACAACCTTCAGCTGCTCACCGCATCCCAGCTCCAGGGAGAGCCGTTGTTCTTAGCTGTAGACGGCGAAGCTCACTGGCCCATGTGGGAATCAAACCAGCGACCTCAGCGTTAGGAGCATGGCGCTCCAACCAGCTGAGTCACTGGGCCGGCCCAACATTTTTTTTTAATGGAGTTAGATTCTTTCTTACGGTACACATATCATTTTATTACTCTTGGGTAAATATGTGGAAATAAGATCACTGGTTCATGTGTAAGTGCATGTTTAACTTTATAAGAAACTGCCAAACTATTTGCCAAAGTGGCTGTGCCATTTTGCATTCCCACCAGCAACGTGTGAGAGTTCCTGTTGCTCCACATCCTCATCAGCATTCATCATTTTTTCTCTTTAAAATTTTACCTATTCTAGTAGCTGTGGTTTTAATTTGCATTCCCCAATGACTAATGATACTGAACATTTTTCTTGTGCTTATTTGCCACCCACATCTCTGTTAATTTGAGGGGGAACACGCAACACTCTTCAATGCTATTTTTAATGAACATAAGACTATTCACTTTTCTTATTCCTTCTTGTGGGTAATCCTTTCCTAGGAATTTATTCATGTCAACGAAATTAAGAATTTATTTGTATATAATTATTCATAATACCTTCTGCTTTTCTCCTCTTTCACATTCCTGCTGTTGGCTTTTTGTGTGGTCTTTTTTTTTCATGTTTGTTAGTCTTGCTAGGGAGTTGTCAATGTAATTAGTCTTGTCAAAAAGCCAAATTTTAACGTTTGCTGTTCCTCTTTATTATGTCTTTTTTTTCTATTTTCTTAACTTGTTTTTATATTCATTTCAATTTTAAATTCATTTTTGTGTTCTCTTTTCTAACATTTTAAGATGGATGGAGGCACATTAATTTTCAGCCTTTCCTTTCTTTCCCAATGTAGGCACTTAGGCTATAAAATTTCACTGAATACTGGTTTAGCGTCACATTTTCATCATTTAGCTCAAAAATTTTAAACTTCTCTTTCAATGTATTCTTTGACGTGGTTATTTTATAGTATGCTTCTTAATTTTAAAACAAAATCTGATTGTTTTTGTCATTTATTTCTAAAATAATTTTATCGTGGTCAGAGAACATACTTTGAATAATATAAATTCTTTAACATTTACTGAGACTTGATTTATTTCGCAGTACATTCGTTTTTTGGTCAATGCTCTGTGTATTTGCAAAGAAAACGTGTTCTGTAGCTGCAGGTGTGATGTACGTATTGGGAAAGACGCTTTGTGACCTAATTCTTAGATTCTCTGTGACTTCTGCCTGTTTCTCTCTCTCTTGGTCAATGACCAATCTGAGATTAATTTCCCCTTTAGTACTTGATGAAGTACAATAACATGTCACTTTAGAAAAAGTAAATGACAGTCATCCTCCAATGTAAGGTATTCGCTGAAAGCCAGAGAAACTTGCCTTCTGCCACCACAGGGCAGACTGCTGAAAATCTGGCTGGCATCTTGTGATAAGATACCAAGCAGGGCTGCCAAGGAGACTAATGTACAGCCTCAGCAGGTCTCTTGTAAAAATCAGGCCCAGATACGGAAAGAATTGGGATATCTGAGTGAACAATCTGAGAATCTTGACTCCCTCCTTACCCTCCCCCCCCCAGTTGCCCTTCCTGATGGCAGAAACAGCCCCCTCCACATTACCAGGGGTATTAGCCTCTCCCGAGGGGGGTGTCTTGCACAGTGACGGTCTTCTCAGGGCCCACCCCTCACTCCTTATTGCCTCCGGTCTAGTGCCAAGAATCAGGGACCAGCAGAGCCTGGAAAGAGAAATGCAAACTCTGCTTTGGGAAGAAATGCCTACATAGCAAAAGAGTTATAAGACCTGCCTAATAATAGGGCATGGGGCATGTGTGTTAAAGGTAATCTTGGTGTTAGATGAGGGAAGGTAGAATTTAAGACTGGAAGGAGATAAGTTATTGACATGAGGCACTCACCTTTGATTAACGACTATTACTTGGGTGAAAACACCTGAAGCCACCCAGCAGAGTCCATCACGTTTGTGACAGAGTTCTAGAACTTTACTCAAGAGGAACTGACCTTCCTTTCAATCAGTGTGCTCTGGATCTGTAAGTTTAGAGCCCGGAGTTGGGTGTGGGAGCTTAACTTTCCACTGAGGTGGAAGACATCTAGTTCACTAATTCTCATGTTTTTTCTGTTTCTATAAATAAATAGCACTCTCATTGGTTCTCCATTTATATGACCCCTAGGGAACTATGGTGTATCAAACACCACCTCAGATCTCTGCAGGTCAAAAAGCACCTTGATCACCACTCCAACCTGCTTAGTTGGCCAGGGTCACCATGCACTGGGAACCTTCCCAAAGGCACGTCAGGACATTTCTTCTCAGGTGAAGAGCAAGTTGCTGCACCTCAAATATCTCACCGATTATAAAAAAAGTTTTGGTGGGTCTCTTTGAAGTTTGAATTTGGAGGAAACAAGTACCAAATGGGACTACTGCTCTCATTCATTTATTAGCTAACCTTGGGCTCTCAGTGATGACAGGCCCGAGTTCCTGGGGATAGGAGTGGAGACAATTCTTTCAGGCGTCACAGCAATTTTCCTCTTAAGTAGAAGCTGCGATGACCACCCGACTACTCTGTTCTTTGTCAGTGGCCCAACAGGCAAAGAAAGGAGTGCCTATCACGACTGAGGTTATAACTGACAGTCAGGACTAGGACTGCTAGTACCGGTATGTAATGGGAGGAGGGTGGAGTGTGTCTGAAACCTAGAAATAACCGGGCTTTCTCTAAACTGAATCACCCAGCAATGTATCTCAGTGAGCACAGAAACAACCATGACCATCACCTTGGGGATGAAGGGTCACCCCACCAAGTAAATAGCCGAGACTGCCCAATGTACCATCAAACTGAAGGGAATCCAGCAGAGGGGACTCTCTTTTTCACTAACACTCTTGTAGGCTTCCAGACCAGAACTGGCCACCACCTGGGACTCTGATCACGCTTAGAGTGAGGATGCCTTCATTCTCCATGGAGGAGGCATCGTAGTGTAGTCGGAGGGGCATACATAATGGGAGGACCTGAGGGGTACAAAGTGTGGGCTGAGTTGGGACATATGTCCCTTCTCAAATTCCGCCGAACACTTCCTTCTCTCCCATCGTTGGCACCTCATCTGCACCAGGGTGCCCCCACTTTGGGGAACGACTGAGACACACACTGCAGCCACCTAGGTGCTGGATGGCATGACTAGAGGAGCACAGCAATCGGTCCCACACTGAGCCAGGACCTCAAAACCTGCACTCTCAGAGTCAAGGAGATTGGGATGTAAACCTACGCACCCCCACTGCCAATTGCAGGGAATGATAGAGAAGGCAACCTCGGTGTTGACCGGAATAGGAGATGAGCTGGGGAGCTGAGAACTGTGACCCTGAACCTGCTATAGACAGATTGCACTACTGGAACACATACCTGGGATTGGCCAAAGTCCTTCAGATTGTGACCGGGGGAAAGGCAGCCTCCATCCTTAGGCTCCTGTATCGTCATATGCCCATAAACACTTGGCATCATCTATCTAGCTTTCTCTACTTTTCCCTTTTATGGCCAGCCTAATAGTGTAAAGTCATGTCATTATTGTTTTATTTTGCTGTGATTACTAACAATTTTGAGAATTTTATCCTATACTTAGGGTTTGATTTGTTTCCTTCTGTAAATTACATTTCCTATTAGCTCATTTTTGGAGCTGCTGTCAACGGCATGTCTTTACTTTTGGTTATGGTGTCACTTGGACAAAGGATTTAAATTATAACAGACATTATTTTGTTACAGGTTTTGCTTTTGTATTATTCTGCTTTGCAGTCTTCTCTTTTTCTGAAAGTTTTCTCTGTAATTTTATTTTTTGTTTAGATCCTTTACACATAAGAAACTTATTTCTGTGCATGGTTATGATGAAGGAATCTAATTTTATATCATTTGGATAGCTAGTCCTTCCAACATAATTTACTGAAGCATTATCTTTCTACTCTGATTTGAAATGTCACCTATATTGTATACCAAATTTCAAAATATACGTGGGTCCGTTTCTTGATCCTCTATGCTGTTTGTCTATTCATGCAGATACCACTTTGTCTTCATAACTCACAGGGCAGGTCTCCTCATCCTCCATCCTTTTGTTTCTGTAGATTGTCTTGGCTATTCTTGTACCTTTACAGCTCCATATACATTTTATAATCATTTTCTCACATTCTACTTTAAAAACTGTAGCAATTTTATTGGTATTGCTTTCAATGTATGGCCACTTTAAAACAGTAATTCTTCTATCAATGAACATTTAATCTCTTTATTCTTCCAATTTTAGTATATGTGCTGCCGAAGCGAGCACAGGAATCTATTCTTTAGAAAAGCTTTCTTTTCTCCATAAAGTTTTTGTGTTAAAGATTATTCCATATTATAGTTTCTGCTGTTATTGTGAATGGGATACTTTTCCTAATTGTTGGTAGACTAATTTTAATATGTACCTACTCACCAAGCATGAAGAATTTTGCTTACTAATTCTAATAATTTTCTTGTGTTTCTACAGATAATACTGTTTAGAAATTATGGTAAATATACTTCTAATTTTTTAGAGCTTAATTTTGGTTTTTCAAAAAATATTACATTTATTAGCACCTCCAGGGCAATACTTAATTGTGGTAGTAATGTCACCGTTCCATTTTCCTAACGTCCCTGGAAATTTTTCTAATTATCATTAAGCATGTTTACTGTTTCTTTTAGATTCCTTTATCAGATTAAGAAAATTATCTTCCATCCCAGTTTCACTGAGATTTTATTTCTACTTAATCCATCTATCTTTAAAAAATGTTTTAAATCCTATGTATTTATGTATTCAAAGGGACTCTTTTTTAAAAAAAGGAATTTGAATTATGGTTAGCAATTAATATTTTGTGATTTGTAAAGATGTCACTCGTGGCCAAGCACTAGGAAGATTTTCTTCAGTGTTTTATATTTTATACAGAGTAGGTTGGGCTACATCAGCGGTTAGCTGAAGGATCTGAGGCAGGCTCGCAGAGGCCCACATGCTTCTGTAGGACTCAAGAGGGGCCAGTGAAGTCGTCACGTCCTCCAGGGGCATGGTACCCACTGCATGCTGTAAAGGAAGCCTTCAGAACTTGGATTTACAGGGCAAGAGCATACCATACTTCCTAAGTGTCTCTTTGCGGGGCCACGGCACCACACCTCGGTAGGCCGTGTTTTCCTGATAAGAAAACATCGGCCGCACAGCTCAGCAAGATTCACAGGCGCTCCCAGCACTTCCTGTGTTGCCATGAAGACTCCCTTCCAAGCCTCACGCACACCCACAGCAGGGTCCCTAAAGCTGCACAAGTTCTTGAGTAGGGCTTCCATACCAACACAACCTGACCCTAATGCGGCAGCTGAGGACAGAGTGCCTGGACCTGATTAGCTGCCTTCCCCTAAAAAATGACCAGGACTGTTTTCCTAGTCACCACGGATCAGGCGGACCCATACACTTGACTAACTTTCCCTTATCTGATCTCCAACCTCTTGCCAAAACCCCAGATCCTTTCCCTGTCTTCAGCAAAACCCCTAGTATCTCAGCTTACCTGAATTTTTCCCTTCATCTTCTGAAGGTAAAGCTATTTCCTTTCTTGCTGTGTTATATTTACTGCCGCTAATTTCTCCTCCCCTTTCTCTTTCCCCTTCTACTGTATTTAGGATGTGTTACTACTGCATCACAGCTCAGTGCACGAGTTTTAGAATATCAAGCAACATTGTGACAGAAATAAGAGAGATACACACCCCTAGGGAGCTAACAAAGACCTTGGGTTTTCAAACATACCAGTTATGTTTGTTACCACAAGGGGAAGCTGGGTAAGGAGCATACGGGAGTTCTCTGTATTGTCTTTGCAACTTTTCTGTAAGTCTAAAATTACCCAAAATAAACCTTATCTTAGCTTTAAAAGAAAAAAAAAAAGGCTTTGGATTTTCTTTTGGAGAAATGACTGCATTGGCTATGCAGCATACAGTTGCTATCTGTTAAGTAAAAAAAAAAAAAAAAAAAGGTTGTTAAAGTGCAAATATATAGAGTATATTGGGGTATTGGGCAGCCATAGCAGTAGTAGACTGCGGTAGAGAGCTTCGTATCCTTATTTTCTATTTTTGAGGAATCTCCTTACTACTTTTGAAGAAATCTTCACTGTGTGCGTCTGGGTTGGGAGCACCTACTACTGAAGCAGAGGGGGCCAGACTCCCCATTCTGGCCTTGATGTTGTGGGCATATGACCTCGTCAGCAAATTACACACACACACACACCCCTGGTATTCTGAGTCTTGAGTTGTCATACTCCCTCTGGGGCAGCTGGGAAGTTTACAGATGGTAGCAGTGACCGAAGTACAGTAGCAGCAATATGGTAGAGCCAGGGGGGCATGGTAGTGCCAGCAGCAGAGCTTGGATGGTCCAAGCCAGACCTCAGTGGAGCAGCTCCTTGCTGTTGCCTACTGCCCTGCTCCCTTTGGTTCCAAGCCTGTTTCTCTAGCCTTCTCATTGACTTAGTGAGCTACTCTTTCCTTCCAATAAATTTCTCTTTTGGTGTTACTTAACCAGCTGGCTGTTCCTCTTGCTTGCAGAAAGAACTCTGAGTGACACGCCTGACCAGCCAGGGCTTCTGCGTGGACCAAGTCCAGGGGCACCACTGTCACAAAATACAAGTCTCCCCACAGCTATGCGGCATGGTGCCACAAAACTATTCTACGTGACAGCAAAAACTATTAGTGTGTGTCTAAAGCACACTACACAGAATACGAAGATAAAAATATTTACTTACATATTTGAACAACATGAACAATTGTTACAATCCCAGCACTGTAAGTGTAAGCTTTCTAGCCCCCCATCAGGCATTCTCTCCTCTCTGTCACTATCTGAATAGCCCTGGGCAGGTTGCTAGGCACCTGGACCACAGCTAACAACTGTTAATGACTCTCCTGTTGCATTTCCTGTTCCTTGTCTGAAAAACAGACAATCATACCCACTACACTGGCTTGCTGTGAGGATTTAAAAATAAACTCACATAGCACAGTACTGGCCCCAGCAGTACTTGCGAATTACTAATTCCTTTCCCAACGTTGATAAAATAATCATGTTAGTCTTTGTATGTATATGAGCTCTTCGCCAAAGTGAGATGATCTTCAGTCCTCATCTCAGCCCTGTTGCACTTGGAAGTAATAGGACCTTAGAATACTCGTGCCGACACTTCTGGCTTCCACGCCTACAATGCTCATACTGTCACTTTGCACGTGGGTAAATCCACTGTGAAGGGAAGGACACGCTGTGTGTTAACTTGAGACAAGGACAAATGTTTAGGTAGTAAGGCCTTCGCAGGCAACCTCGTACCTCCTCCACCCAGCCCACCCGTTCGCATTCAACCTGGACTTGGACTCGAGGACTTACCTTCATTTCTAACAATTAGCAAACACCATCACGTTCTGCAGTGGGAATATCAGTTTGGACCCGTCTAATAGTAGCTGCCTGAATCAGTGACTCTGGCTATTCTGGAAACTTCTCCTGACACAGGAGGAGGGGTATCTAATCCAATGTCAGCAGGTGAGTCATTTCCCCAGAATTTAGAATCATCAGTTCCATCAGTCTCAGTGAAGATGTAAATACAGCAGCTAATGGGACCATCACTTTCCACGAGGTTACCTGTGTCTGCCTTGACAAACGTACTATGTGCTGCTCTGTGGCTTGAGAGAAAAATGAAGTAGGTGTGCAGAGAACCAAACCATGAAAAACTAGAGAAGGAACTTCCTGAGTGTCCTACAGAAGCCCAGTTTGGGGCTATAGATTACTTCTGAAATACTGCTGCTTTGGCCTTTGTGAAAAAAATTCCCTGCTGACTTACTGAGTTTCTTTAAGTAGCAACTAAAGTTCTATGTAACTTAGAAATTAATCACAAAAGTGGAATGTGGCAGTTTCCAAACTCTCAGAAAACTGCTCAGGGGCTGAGCAGGGGGCAGGGGAAGCTTCTCCCTGATAACCCAGCCAGCCAGTGGTCATCCTGCTTTTTTTGGCTAAGAAGGTTGAACTCGCATCTGTTTTCCTTTTCTCTTGAGAGAATTCCTCCTTTCTTCAATTGATATTTTAGTAAATTTACAGAGTTTGGCCCTATCACTACGATCCAGTTTTAGAACATTTCCATCACTCCAAAAAGATCTGTTGTGCCTACCAGCAGTGAATCCCATCCTACTCCCACCCCCGAGCAGCCACTCGTTTACCTTCTGCACCTACAGACTTGTCGTTTCTAGATGTGTCATGTAAATAGAAGCCTACAGTACATATCTTACACATCTGGCTTCTTTCATGTAACACAGTGTTTCTGCAGTTCATCCATGTCGAGTGTGTGTCAATGTGCCATTCCTATTTATGGCTGAGTAATATTCCCTTATATGGATGTACCACAGTGCATTTATCCATTTACCTGCTGATAGGCATTTGCACTGTCTGCACGTTTTGCATTGAGTAAAGCTGCTAAGAACATCTGTGTAGTTTTTGTGTAGATGTGTGTCTATTTCTCTTTGCATAGACGTATGTCTTATTTCTCTTGGGTAGATCCTAAGGGCATGCTGACAGGTTGCTGGTAAGTTTATATCTAATACATTTTCTTTGGAGAATCAGAATACATATTCACAGATGACAACGTTTTAGGAAACTGAAAAGCTCCTAGAAAGTATTGGTTATCTCTTGTAGCATTCACTAAGGTGCTGGAAAAGAGATAAAATGCTGCCCATCTAAAAACTTACAAGGAACAGCATGAAGCAAGATTTCTGGGTGTATTATTGCCAAATGAAGCTCCCAAAGAGAAATTACCACTCAGTTAAGGATTTCTGGAGGAAGCTGTTGTGACTAGAAAAGGGGCATAATTTTAGGTCATGATCCATTCATTCCAGGGTCCTCATTAAAGGATGTTTTTGAGATGTTTCTAAGAGTGCTACTTACATGCTACAGTGAGAACAGTGTCATTTCAGTGAATGGATGCGTTTACCATTTTATAATGCCTGTAGTGCAGTGTTTGAAAACACATGTGAAATAGAAGATTTCATGATCATTTGCTTGCCGCGACAAGCACAGTGAGTGGATGTGTTGAGCTTTATGTGATACCTGAAATGCAGTGTTTAAAAGACATGTACAAAAGAAGTTTCTAAAGTAGTACTTGCTTGCTAAGTTGAGAATGTGTTACTTCAGTGAAAGGATGTGCTAAGCACTCAGTAATAGATGGTATATAGTGATGCAGTGATGCAGTAAGGAATGCAGATGCAGTACAGAATTCTTTAAAGACACAGATTAAAAGACACACACACACACACACACAAAAGCACATTTGTGAGGCCCAAATCTAAGCACACTCCCGTGAAGGGCGACCTGGCCAAGGCAACAAGAACAGGTGTTTACAGGCATGTTTGCAGGCAGAAAGGTTTTCCTGCCACTGGAGGGAGGTAATATTACTGACAGCTACAAGTGGTTGTAGGGTGTATGGTGAGCACCTCCACTGCCTGAGGGGCCTGCCTCACAAACGCTGGCCTCTGACCAAAAGCAGACAAAGCAGAGCAAGGACTCGATGCCTCTCCCAAGTGCAGCGGACGTAGCTAGAACATATCAGAGTGCAAATTGGCAAAAACACAGCACTTCACGGCTTGCAGATGTGGACATGGGACGGAATGGCTCCCAAACACTTAGGTTCAGCCCAGGCGTCCAACTTCAGAGGAACTGAGTGAGGAATTCTGAGTGAAGAAGTTGTTGATGCAAATGTTTTCCAGAATGCAGAGCACTGAGTTGGCCTTTACGCTTTGTTTAGGAAGGTAAGCAAGGGTTAAAAACTACTTACAGGCCAATTCTCATAAAACTAATTTGAATCTCTCCTAATTCTTTATCTTTTCAGAAAGTTGAGTTCATTTACTGAAAAGAACTAAGATTCTTCTGTATTAGGAGTTTGCTTTAGTAATTATCTTCAAACAAATACTGATTTATAACTCAGAAATTCGGGAAGTTTGTTACAGAAATCTGTAGTTTTTGAAATATTTGGTTTGGGGCATTGTATTTTTTCATTCAAGATTGTTATGATGTTTGTCACAGGAGGTTGCATTTACCCCATCCCTCGTGACAGGTAACTGACAACTGTGAAGTCAGTGATGTCCCCATAAGGAAGCCAACTGGAATACGAAATGTGTAAGCCCTGCCCGCTTTGTAGAATTTACTCTGGCAAGAAAGAATGTAAGTGATTCCAAAATACTAATTTTAAAACAAATTGCAACATCACATTCTTTTGGACTTTTACAATCTTGCCCCCACTGACTCCCACCGCCACCTGGGTTTGGTAAATGAATTCAGGATTGTGCAGGTTATGAAGGGAGGGTCAGAGAGCTGGGCTGCAGGGCTGCATCAGGGCCCACCTCAAGCTTCACTGTGCGTCCCTGTGGGAATCTGGACAAAATATCCACATCTCTGAGCCTCCATTTAATCTGGGAAACCTGAGTGATGCCAACTGCGGGTGCTGGTTTTGTACATTAATGAAGACCATGCAGACGATGCATGGCATGTTTTTTTTAAGAGGAGGAAACAGATTCTGACCAGTGACTTTCCTTGGGTCCCCAAGTAGTAAGGGGAAGGCTGGGCTAAGACCCCAGGTCCCAGTCACATCCTTTCCAATGGTATCCTTAAAAAGGTACTGCTGGGAGGCCTGAGGAGGCTGTCTCACAGACACTGTGAAGGAATCAGAAGCAATTACCTGGCCCACCGGTGGGATCCCCCGAGCAAGTGGTAGCAGCTCTTGAGGACGGGAAATTTATTGTCCTTATTCCACATGTAGACTCGCAAGGAGAGGTCGAAGGAAGAGGTGATGACTCGGCTCTGGTCCTTGAAATGAAAAGCCACATGAGTTGGGGACGTGGGCTCCCAAGGCGGGGCTCCGAGCCATGGGCGGGATGGGTGCCACACTCACCACCCACATGGACGTGATGGGTTTCTGGTGGTCCTGGAATGCTGCCAGCTGCAGGCCGTGTATGGTGAAGAGCACCAGCTCTGACCCAGACCCCAGCAGGATCACCTGGGAGCTGTGGCCCTTCATAAGGTGAGGAGGCATCGTGGTGTCTGGCAAGACAAAACTTGCGATCTGTTGTACTTTATGAAATAAAAACACACAGATTGTCATGTCTCGATAGCAACAGGAGTCTGGAACAGACATGCCTCACCTAAGACGATGCAGTACACTGAAAAGAGCAATGGCTTTACAGTTACAGCTGCATTCAATCCTGACCCATGTGTTTACTCCCTAGATCTCCCATCCATTGGCTCTAACATATTGAACATGACTGACTGACTTACAAGGGAGAACTATGCATGTGGAGGTGACAGAATCTGGCACACAGCACCATCCAGGGAATGGGGCAAATGAATACCCTTCCTTCTACCCTTCCCCATCTATGAAAGAGTAAGGTCAGAAAGGGTCACATGAGAACTATGACATTTATGACACCTGCCAAAAACTAATGTTGAAGATATTGTTTTTTACACTATATAGCATTCCTTGTTAAAAAAAAAAAAAAAAAAAAAAAAAAAGGAAAGAAAAATTCAGTTTGATCACTTCCTAATTGAGTTAGCACCAGGAAGAAAAAATTACCTCTTTTGAAGAATTCATGCACTTTCTCGTATCGGACAAGGGATTATATAACACATCCTGTTTCCCCATTTTCCTTGGCTGCCAGGAAGCTTAGATTAAAATTTATGATCATATCAGTGAAATCACATGGTTCTCTGCTTTTTTCTGTCTGACTTATTCCACTGATATGTGGTATATAAACCAAAAGCAACAAAAGAACAAGACAAACGAGAAACAGATACTCATAGACACAGACAATGGTTTGGTGGTTGCCAGAGGGTAAGGGGGGTGGGGGGTGGGGGGTGGGAGATGAGGGTAAGGGGGATCAAATATATGGTGATGGAAGGAGAACTGACTCTAGGTGATGAACACACAATGGGATTTATAGATGATGTAATACAGAATTGTACACCTGAAATCTATGTAATTTTACTAACAATTGTCACCCCAATAAATTTAATTTTAAAAAAATTTATGATCAAATGATGTTATGAAAACAAATGAACATAATACAAAAGAAAAAATGCTAAGGACCATAGGGAAGGCCTATCAGAGTTGACGTGGGGTTTAGGAGACAGGGAAGGAGAGGGCTGTGTGTCTTATTTTCCTACTGGACTAGGAGCTCCTGGGGGAAGACAGTTGTGGCTTTTATTCATCTTTGTGTGCACTTGGTGCTGAGAACACTGCCTTTGACCCAGTCATGAAAAGAGACGTAGGGATGAACAAAGCAGGAAGACAAGTTAGGAGAAGGGAGACTGAGTGAACAGTAGGTAATGTCTGAATCTCAGGGCTGTGCAGAGGGCCTGACATGAAGCAGGTACTCAAACACCCAACTAGTATGTAAAATCACAAACAAGGAAACATTTGTTGGATCACTGTATTCACAGAGAGGAAAGAAAAAGTGCCCTAAAGGAAACATGAGGAATCTGCGCCTGTAGCATCATATGCAACAGTGGTGACAGGCAGACCCCCGGGTCCTGCCTGATACAGGATCCTTACCCAGAATGTCCACTCCATCCCTGGACTTCTTGGCCCTTAGCTCACAGGTGGTGACAACCAACTGTATGCCATTGTCACTTCTATGCATCACCACCAGCCTGGCTGCCTCATCGGGGGCCCAGCAGGCTCTGGAAGTCAGCCAGACGGGGAGAGTGGTGGAGACAGGAGGCACGTCGTCTGAGGGACACAGCAAGGAGCGCATGTGGAAAACCTGGGGATCACCACAGTGTCATCCCCGGTGGCGGAGGGACTTGTCTGACCCAGGAACACTCTGAGAACCTCCCCACCCCCCGCCACACACACACACACACACACACACTGTCCGGCTGCTCTGCCCAGGGACCCACACCCACAATGACCTCACTGGCCTCACGGGCAGCTGTGCCCGTCATGGACCCTCCTTTTCAGATGGCTTGGACCAGGTGAGCGAGGTTAATCCCAGCACGAGTCTGGCCCCTGTGAGGGCAGAGGGGTGAATGGCTCCAGTAAACGACTTGTCTCTGAGCAGCAGCACATCCTGCTTCTGCCTCCAGTGTCTGTCCCTGTGTTCCCTTCCTACCTTCCAGCAGTCTGGCTCCAAATGCCTCCTCTCAGTCCCTGGGACTGCGGTCCCCCCCGGCCCCCTAACTGGTGGCTGCTGCCCCCCTCCCCCATCAGTCCCACAGCTTCTCTGCTCTGGTTGCCCCCTCCCTGACCTCTCCCCTTTCCTGGCTACCAGGTCCCAACACTGGCAATTCTGTCCTCTGCCCCTGCTCTCTCTTCCTGTCCTTCCTCATCCACCCACCCCCAGCATGTCTCAAGACCCTCTCCAGCTAGCTGTTCTTACTCTGGTCTCATTTTCCAGTTCGGTTCCTGGCATTCAGGCTGGACGTCTCTGAGCCCAAGGGTCACTGGAACCCTCCCCAGGTCATGGGGCACTGGTGCTGGTTGAGCCACCCAGTCACACAGGAGGCCACACGCAGGCCCGTGGCCCAGGCACTGCTTCTGCTGTGCCTCCTCCAGGTGACAATGCTGTCCTACACTGTCAGCATCTCCTCCTGCCTGACCTGGACACTCTCGTCCTCACTCTCACTGCAGCTCTGTTCTCAGGCCACTAAATGTCTTGTGAGCTTTTCCACAGGGATGTCCCTATGGCCCCAACCCCATTCAAAACTAACTCTGCCCTCTCCTTGGGCAACTGACCCCTTCCAGCCTGTGAGCAATACAGCAGCCTAGAAAGAGCAGAGACCCTGGGGAGAGGCAACACCACCACTACCCAGCCATTGGCCCTGAGCGGTCACAGACTTGGTCCTGCACAAGAAGCCCCCCTCTCAGACACATCCGGCAAGACTGGGCACAAAACTCACTACCTGCACACACAAAGCCAGGCCCCTGGGGCCAAGGACACGCCCAGCACTGACCTTGGGCCCCAGGTCTGAGTTCTGGGTCAATGTGAACACCCACTGGCGGTCAGGAGAGCAGAGCAGACTGGTGAGGAGGTTCGGGGACACGCTCACCCTTGACAGCAGCTGCAGCCCGGGCACCGTCAGCGTGTAGAGCGCTCCATCCGCACAGGCCGCCTGCATTGTGAAGGCACAGTGACCACCTGTGTCCTCGTGTCCTCGCCCGAGAAGCAGGTGGTCATTGCATAACTGCCTCCTCGCTGGGGTGCAATGCCAGTGATTTTTAAGTCAAAAATGAATTCACTCAAACAATACCTAAGTCTTCAGAGCAAACCTTCTCTTCCCTCCGTGCAGAAGGCCAGGTGTGGCTGCTAGCACCCTCTCTATCTGTCATGATCAAGTGTTGCTCTGAAGCCTGCATTGTCTGTTTTCAACTTAAAATACTCCTTGGAAATCTTTCCCCATCAGAGGACATTTCCCCAAGACTTTTACTTCCTCTCATTCTGATGGAAATTTAAGTTGTTTACAAATTTTATTAGGAGGAATAATGACGGTGACAATAAGCACTCCTACTTCCTAGTTTATGCAGCGATGCCAATTATTTCCTACTGAGAGAACCCTAGAACTGGAATTATCAGGTTAAAGAGTATGAGATTTAAAACTTTTAACAGGAAAAAAAAAAGCTTTTAGAAAGTTTCAATCTACAGTCTTATTTGCCATGTATAAAAATACCTATTTTTTGTCTTATTATAAAACCAAGCTTTTCATCCAGTAGGTGAAAAGCCTTGTTCTAATGTCACTTTCTTGATTACTAGTTGGGCTTCACACCTTTACATATTACTGGCTTTTTGTACTTTTCTCTATGAATTGACTATTCATAGCGCTACTTATTTTTCTACTAGATTTCTATGCTTCAAATAATCTGATATTAATGCTTTGTTAAATAAGATGCAATGTTTTCTCATAATTTTTCATGTGTCTTAATTTTATAATACTCTAGCTCAGATGTTTTTAGTTTTTTGTGTGTTTGTTTTTTTTAGTCAGTCAATTATATATTTTTTTGTTTGTTTTTTTGTTTTTAGTTTTTTAGGTAAATCAAATCTGTGTATTTTTTTCTTGACTCCAGGTTGTATCTTGCCTAGCGAGGCCTTGCACATCCCAGGTTGATTTAAAAAACGACGTACATATTCCTCAGATAATTTTATAACTGTCCTTTACATTGAGTTTTTCATTATTGTAAATGTATTTCTACAAATGTAGTCATGTGGGAATAGCTTAGTTTCTCTTTCCCAATGGTCGAGTGCTCCGTTTCTTGAACAGCTTGTCCTTCACCTACTCTTGTAAATGAACACTTTTCCACAGACCCTGACGTATGGAACCTGATCTGGACTTTCTGTTCTGTTCTTACTGTCCAAGAAAACAGAGAAACTTCAAAACACACAGAAAATGGCAACATTCAAACAAGGTCATGAAAAGAGAAAGTGAGAAACAACACGTTTTAGCTTGTAAAACTATCCTCTGAAATGACCACCAGGAATCAGAGATCACACCCGACATGAGTTAAATATCATAAAATAAGCATTTGCAGATATGAAGGGACACCATGAATCAGAAATTCAACACTCACCAGAAATGGACAAAAAAAAACAAGATGTGAAATAAGAGTTAAATTAATTCAGGAAAGACATTGATGAAGATTAACAATAAGCCTAAGAGAGAAAACATTCTACTGAACAAGTAAAGGCACTAAAGAGGAGAAAGAAAACAGACAAGAGAACAGCAATGGAATAAAGGGCTAAAAAGAATCAGAAAGAGTCCGAGAAGACAGGCAAAGGTGATCTAATACACATGTGAATGAGTTCCTACAGAGGAAAAATTAAATAAATAACAGACCAGTACTTAAAATTCATGACAGTAACACCTTGTGGAAATAAACGAAGTCTGAATCTATGTACTGAAAGGGTTCAGATGAGTCTAGAAAAGCTGACTCAGGATGATCACTGCAGATATGTCACAATAAAACTACTAGACTTTAAAAGATTTCAAGAAATCCTTTAAGGCCTTTGATTTAAAAAATTCGAGTGTCTAACAAGGAAAGTAAGTCAGGGTGCCAGTAGACTTTTCCACAGAAATGCACAGTGAAATAATATTGTCACACAAAATTCAAGAAAAGTTAGCAGGAATTTGGTACCAGCTAGGGCATCCTTCAGCATCAAGACGACAGAAAAGCGATGCTACACGTGCCTCACCTGCTCCTGGGACATCGGATACTAGACTTTCTCATGGATCCTTTAGGGCCTTGCTACTCAAAGGGTGGTCTGTGGGCTGGCAGCACCAACATTCCCACGAAGCTTGTTAAAAGGCAGCACCTCAGGCATCCCCAGGAGCCCCTGAATCCGAATCTGTGTTTACACAGATGCACCGGTGATCCGTGTCCCATCAACAGCTGAGAAGCATGGGTCCAAATCTCTTACCCTCTCTTCTGCACTTATCACTCTTCATATCCCCATTTCGTTCTAGATAATTTTTTTATCTTTCAGTTCACTAATTCTCTTCTGTGTTCTAACTTTTTAAGTGATGTACATAACACACATATGGAAAATTGCACAGAACATAAACACAGAGCTCAATAAATTATTACAAAGCAAGTGTTCCTTTCGCCACCCAGGCTAAGAAGTAGAACGTTGTCAGTGGCCACGAGCTGCCCCACCCTCCCCAGCCTCTGTGTGGCTCCACTGTCCACTCTGCTATCAAATCCATTCCCTGACTCTTGACCTCTGTTGTTCAATTTTTCTGTTCTAGAATTTCTACTTGGTACTTTTCTAAATCCAGTATGTCCTTTTTTATAGCTTTAAGTTCTCTGCTAAAACCTATCTCCCTGATCCCAGCAACCATAGGTGTTTTAGTGTCTCTGTCTAATAACTGCAGTATCTGAAGCCTCTGTGTCTCTCTTAACACTGTCTGCTATTTATTCTGCTAGGTCTAGTTGGTACTAGCTTATGTCTTTGTGCGCCTAGTTAGCTTTAGGCACGTGCTGAATGCTGTGTTTGAAAACAGAAATAATGTGAGGCCTGGGATGATGTTTCCCGTTTCCAGAAAGGGTTTCCCTTCACTCCTACCAGGTGTTGAGCTGCAGCAGGTACAAGGTCTGTGAGCTTCCAGCAAAGCCTTATTCTCAGGTTGCAACACTTGATAACCCACCCAAAGCTCCAACCTTGTGTGGCCCCGCACTCCAACTTTTGTTCCCTTGGCTGGGAGAGGGCTACCCCCCACCGAGGCTCCTGACAGCCGGGTCACTCACCAGCAGGACCGGGCCCTCGGTGTGGTCGCAGGCCTCCAGCGCAGACGAGTGTGTAGGCAGGCCGAAGGAGGCTGACTCCCACCCATTCTCTGCTTCCCACACTTTGATTAGTCCCCGCTCGTCCACAGTGACAACCAGCTGCAGCCGAGGGTAGGCCACCAAATTCACCAGAGCAGCAGGCTGTAGAGGGCTTGACCAGATCTCTGTGCCCTAGCAACACCAAAATTAAAATAAGAACTTATATAGGGCCCATTTATTTCATAAACACACATTCTTTTCATTCATTCTGCCATCACCCAGTGCACAATGGAGACATTCAAGTGAAAAGGGTGCAATTCCCACCCTCAAGACAAACAAATGAAGAAAGAAAAACTCTTGGACATAGACAATAGTTTAGTGGTTACCAGAGCGTAAGGAGGGAGGCGGGTGGTAGATGAGGGTAAACGGGATCAAATATGTGGTGAAGGAAAGAGAATTAACTCTGGGTGGTGAACACACAATGTGATATATAGATGATGTATTACAGAATTGTACACCTGAAATCTATGTAACTTTACTAACAATTGTCACCCCAATAAACTTCAAAAAAAAAAAAAAACAGAAATTATATGATGAAAATATATTATTTTCAGGTGATATAATTATAAATAGTGAACACCTAAAAATTACCATAAGAGATTTTATTAAGCTGGGTAATACAAGATACAAATACAAAAAAGTCAGTAGATTTTCTTTATACTCTAGTATCAAGATAGAAACAGAAATAGAAAAATATCCCATTCTTATGCTGTTACTAGCATATTATTTAGCAACTTACTAGCTATTATCAACAACATAAAAAGCTAAGAATAAGTTTAGCAAGAGGAGTAAAGAGTATTCAAAGACTTTATTCGTCAACATAAGAGCCAAACAAATACAAACAGCCCATGTTTCTCAATGGGAAGATTTAATGCATTATAAAATGTCAGTCTTTTCCCAAAGGACTTATAAATGTAATGCATTTCAATCAGACTTCAAATTTCATTTGTTTTAGACCTCAGAAAAATGGTTCCAAAGTTCATATGGAAGAATGACTATGAGGGAAATTTTGAAAACAACTATAAAGAGGATCTGCCCTACAAATATTCAAAACTTTATTAAGCTAAACTACAACTATACAAATAACACAATTCTAGCACAACAACCATGCAAATAAATAAAACAGAAAAGAGGTCAAACAGAGGCCCAAATACAAATGGGAATTTGTCAGTGCAGAAAAGACGGTTTATTCATTAAACAATGTTGAGACAGTTGGCTATGTAAGAAGAAACTACAGGCAAATTCTACTTCCAATCATATGCAAAAATAATTCTTGATGAATTAAAGATAAAAATGTAAAAAATATATATAATTGTTCCATTTTATTATTGTCATTAATCTCTTACTGTGCCTAATTTATAAATTAAACTTTATCACAGGTGTGTATGTACAGGAAAAAACATAGTATATATGGGGTTCAGTACTGTTCATGGTTTCAGGCATCCACTGGGGATCTTAGAAGGTATCCCTGCAGATCAAGCAGGATTACTATAAACGCATATTGCTAAGTAAAAGAAGCTAAGGCTTGAAAAGGCTACAAGATGTGATAAAAAAAAAAATACGGTGAATGTTTACATTAAAAAAAAGTATTACAGTAAAAGACACATTCCCATTAATCCCCCTCAAAACACCCCTCCTTGTTTCGAACACACTTATCCCATCGTTCTTGCCATTTTCTGAAGCAGTTCTGGAAGTCCTCTTTCATGAGTGTCTTCAGTTGCACTGTTATGACTGCTTCATTTTGACTTTGGGGAAGAGCCAGAAGTCGCATGGTGCCAGATCCAGTGAATAAGGTCAATGAGGACACACCGTAATGTTTTTATTTGACAGAAATTGCCATACCAGAAGCATTGTGTGGCATGGAGAGTTGTCATTATGGAAGATGATTCACAGCACACTTTAAAACACTTTCTCTCAACCGTAGCTCACACCTGACTGACTGCAGCAAACAAGTTGAAACTTGTCACACACTGTTACTAAGGTTCAAGGTTCCACTTCCCGTATTGAAGATCCCTGCCTTTCCATTAGATGGCACTCAGCAGCAGCATTCACCGTATTTTGTGATCACACCTTGTATCTACTACATGATTCCAACCAAATGACTGAAATTTTAAAAAATAAAGTTGAAGCAAATACTCATAAAGGGCATTAAGGCTGGGACCCAGGCAGAAAGGTGTAGAGGACTCCACCACTCTGAATCTCAGTCTGCAAACAAACCTCACCCTAAAGTAGCGTTCAGTAAATTATGGCATGCAGCCAAACCCAACCCACTGCCCATTTTGTATTTTAGTTAAAAAAAAAAGATCAAAAGAGTATTTCATGATGTGAAAATTACATGAAGCTCACATTTCAGAGTTCATTGGATCACAGCACTCTTTTGTTTACTTGTTGTCTATGGCTGTTTCTGCATTGCAATTTGGGCAAAGTAAGATATTTGCTATCTAGCCCTTACAGAAAAAGTGTGCCGACCCCCGCACCAAAGTTCTCTCTGTCCAAGTTAGACCTTTTATTTTTTTCTTCCCCCTTCTTCGGCCTCTCCCTCCACACTCCAGTTCAAGCCATTGTTTCTCAGTCTAGTTGTATAGGACACAGCTCTTGTGCTCCTCCTGGCTGAGGCAGTTGGTCTGCCGCTCACAGCAGCTCACTGCAGAGAGAGAGCTGCTGGCCGCTCACGATGGCTGCCAGCCGCTTATGGCGGCACATGCCAAACTCCGGCCACCCATGGCAGCGCAGCTCCAGGGAAAGCTGTTGTTCACAATCTTAGCTGTAGAGGGTGCAGCTCACTGGCCCATGTGGGAATCAAACCGGGGACCTCTGGTGTTAGGAGCACGGCGCTCCAACCACCTGGGCCACCAGGCTGGCCCAAGTCAGACCTTTTTGTTTTGGCAACTATGGAACTGCCCAGCCATCAGAGCTTCCTGCCCAAGATCCCCTAACCTAAGCCTGCCCGTAGCCATGTGTCCACAACCCAAGACAGGTCTTTTCCTGAGAGGCCTGTGGGGAAATGGGGAAACACAACTGCAATGAAAAACAAATCGGCCACCTCCATCAATCAATCACCAGAGATCTCCACTTGAAATTACCGCGTCAAACATCATTGTGTACATATGAAAAAAAAAAACAAGCACGTGACAAAGAAAAACCAAGATAAACAACTGAAAAACTGACCATGGAGGAAAGAGAAATGATGCAGATAACTGTATCCTTTAAACAAAAAAAGAACAATTGGAGAATATGAAAGAGTTCCTAGAAATTAAAAATGTTTCTATAAAGCAGGCAATCAACAGACACTCTCTAAAGTATACAGATGAAGAAAAAGAATGTATTAATCAAATATAAAAATTGATAAATTGATAGCTACCAGGAAAACTAAAATCAGAAATGACTGAAAAGTAGTTGCCTCTGGAAAAAGAACCTGAGAAAAGTCGTAGGAGGGCAGTGTTTTTACTTCTCACAAAGTGTTGTTTAGTCCCATTTATCCTTTTATATAAAAGCCTTGACAGTATTTCACTATCAAAACAAATGATAACTAACCATAACTCATTCCAAAACTTCTCTGGCCCTCCTCCGCCACCCCCCGGTCCCACTGATCCTCCCTTTCCAAGGCTACCCTGGTTTCTGGAGTCCCTTACAGGACCTGGTCTGTTATCCTGCATCTGTCTGGGACCTTGGCTGGAGCCCAGGTAGGACTTTGAGACTCACTCACACACCGGCAGCCACTAGGCCATGCTCTCAGTAGGCCATTTCAAAGCACCTCCCCCCATCACCAAACACAATTCACACTCCTTCCCTCTCATGGATTCTAATGTAAAGTCTAGGCAGAGCAGTGACCCCAAGTGTGGGGACAGAGCCCCAGAAAGTAGTTTACAGGCTCTCGGCCTCACGTGGAGGGGTGCTGGCTCAGGTAGTGGATGGCCGTCGGCTGTGGCCAGTTAGCCAATTGGTCGCTAATATAACTGCTGCGGCTACGGAGGAGAGCCGAGGAGAGCAGAAGAGAGTAGAGGAGCAGAGCAGAGGAGAGTGGAGGAGAGTCGTTGGTCAGTTGGCAGAAAATGGACAGCAGGTCGGCATCCAGTGGGCCCAGCCTCCAGTGAGACCATAGTGGTATGACTCCCCTACCTATGGCTCTGTGGGTGTTCCTTTTTGGCCTCACCATATCCTGCATTCTTATGTGGGGAGCGGGAGCAGAGACCCCGCAGGCCGCCGCCCACGACAAATGGCGCAGCGAGCAGGGGCTCCCGCACGACACCAAGGTTGGCACAGGGGTACAAGAATGCAGCTCCCGTTACCAGCTTCCTGCGCAGACTGAGAAGGCAGGCCCAGGTCATAGTCTGAGGTGGCTGAAAACCAGGGTGCCCTCTTCACAGGGGCCAGAGGAGGGGTGATCTATAGAGTTAGGTGGAGCCTCCTGGAGCCCTGCTTAGGGACTCCTCTATGCTCTATGTGCACTGCGTTCATGTGAAAGGCACCTGTCACTTCCAGCAGACCTGAGCCACAGAGATGAGCACCCATCTCACTTGAGGCATTGGAGGTACCATTGCTTGTCTAGGACATCTGGAAACATGAAGTAATCAACAGTTTTCCAGGAAAACATCCACATAGGAGGTTGGGTTCCGCCTATGTGTGGCCCAGGCAGAACCCTGGATTTTCACAGGGGACAACAGACTCAGATACCCCCTTCTAGGCTCAGTCTATACTTGTATAAAATAAGGATAATAAAAACGCGAAGTCTGCTTGGCTACTGCGAGAATCAAATTAGAAAACGGACAGGATTGTTTTTTAACTATGAACCCCGACAATGTGTGAAATACTAATCAAGTTATCAATGGGGGGGTGACTAAAAGCTGCAGTTCCCTGGGCACAACCGCCAGGGGGCCGGCATCAGCTCCAATGTGGAAATCAGCACTGAGCGTGGCAGCTGCCACCCCTTGGTGCAAACCTCCTCCATCGGGAACTGTGCAGCCAGAAGTCAGGGGCCTGTCATCTGTGATCAGTCAGACTCCAGTGTCAAGCGTGTCCTGGCACAGCGACTGAGCCTCTGCAGCTCAGATTTCTCACCTGTACAATGGAGCTCCCACGCCTTCTCAGAAGTTGCCTGCGATGGTTAAATGAGACTGAGGGCACTCTACTTGTCCTGGCCCCTCCAGCTGCTCACCTCATGCAGATCCCAGGCACGCACGGTGCCATCCGACGACACAGTGCACACCACGGACTTCGCCTGCCCATCAAAGCGGTACTCGTTGGTGGAGATGTAGGCTACCTCATCTATCTCTCCTGAAAGAGAACAAAACTTGCCTTGAATGTGCACTCAGATACCTGGAACTTGTACACTCAACCTGGTAAAGGGCAGGTAAGACAATGCCTCCTCTTCCTGTCAGCAGCACAACAGGTGCTGATTTGGGGACAGTGGCAGACAGAACAGGGAGGGCTTTAGACTTACATCTTGGGTTTCATGCCCAGGACTGCCCACACCTACCAGCCACATAACCATGAAACAGATGTAATGATGCCTTCCTCACAGGGTTCGAGTGACAAGTAAATGACTTAACACAAACATAGAACATGGCGTGGTATGTACCAGTCAAGTGGCATTTTCAAACTTACTGGCTGAAACACAAAACCGCATGAGACTCAACCAGGAAGACTGAGTGCTGGGAAAGAGCACAGCTACCACACTCCCCACCCCATACCTTTGTGCCCAGCAATGACTTTGCAGACAAAGTCCTTCTCTGGCCGCCCAGATTCCATTCGGAACTCCAGCTCCGATCGGCAGAGATAGTACTGTTTCCATGTTTGTGTGCCCAGGGTTATCTGGGAGTCTTTACAAGAGGACCAGCGTCTCAGACACAGCTGCCTGAAAAAGACAGAAAAAGACACAGTCCCAGACAGGACAGAGCAGACATTAGAATGCATTGTGGTGTCACCAGGCCTGGCTTTGATTCTTGGCTTCACCACCTACATATTGGGTTGGACACCTCACTTTGCCTACGCAGGCCTGTTTCCTCGCGGTTAAATGGGGAAAATGATGATGACACCAGACGAGTGCTCACCATGTCAGGTGTAGTGCTTTTTGTGTATCCAGTCAATCTGCGTATAGCAACCCTGTGAAGTAGGTCCTGATCCCCTTTCTACACTTATGGACAGAGGCAGAGAAAGGCAAACAACTCACACAAGGTTATGCAGCCTTGGTCATGCAACTGGAATCCAAGGGTCAGCAATTTTTGAAGTACCCAACTCTTATTGTTGGACTGTATTTCTCCCTTCATTTCTGTCCTTCATGTATTTTGTTGCTGTTGTTAGGTGCATGTGTTTGTAATTTTTAGATCTTGATGGATAAACCTGTTTGTTATAAAATATCCTTGTCTTTAGTAACACTTTTTTTATTGCAAAAAAAGGAAATTTAATTATAGTACATACCACATAGGGCAGTCATGAATGGCATAAATTGGTTAATGTACATCGTATGTAAAGACCGCATGCTTATGTATGTCACCTAAATTATAACATATTTATACTGGAGAAGGTAGAAATGCACATGAGAGAGATCAGGGCAGAAAAAGAAAGATAACTCTTAAATAATTGGTTTTCATATTCTTAAGTCAACAGACAACGCCGAAAACAGAAAAATCAAGATTTGTAACACTTATCTTAAAGTCTATTTTGTCTGATATTAGCTTGGCCATTCCAGCTCTCTTTTGGTTACTGTTTACATGGTGTTTCTATTTCTGTTCTTTTATTTTCAACCTGAGCCTTTGAATCTAAAGTGTGTCTATTGTAGACAACATAAAGTTGGGTATTTTCAGTCCCTCCTGCCAACCTCTGCCTTTTATTGGAGAGTTTAATTTATAGACATGTGTCGCATCCAGCGCAACACAGGCAGTGAGGGTGCGAGAAGGGGCGGTTTGGGTTAAGTTCTTAAGAAAGAAACAAACAGAGACTTAATGCAGTTAAATCTCTCTGAAGGCCAGGGATCTCTCAGTCTCAAAGGACTGGAGCCCAGGATAAGGCCGACTGGGGGTTTTTATTGAATAGGTGTACAAAAACAAGAGAAAGCAACATTGTTTCTTACACGGTCTCTGAAACTCACACATCATAACAGAAAAATATTTATCTCAATCACCCTTTGTCAGTCAACAGCTGAAGCACAAGGTCCCACAATGTCTTAATTAAGGTATGTACCTTCTCAGGGTCAAGTCTCTCATTTTGTAACAGTTCCATTGAGCTAAGTGGAGAGAACTGATCTTTACTGTTTTTGTAACTTCTCTCACAAACAGGTGCCAGGGAAAAGGCAGAGCCGGCAACAGCTTTTCCCAGGCAGGGGGAAGGGGAGGCAAGGCCCCTTCCCATATTTTTCTAAGGCAGCTCATTGGGGTCCCCACTCGGTTCCACCTGGCTTAGGTTGTATCTCCCGTGAGATATCTTACCCGTCTTTGGCTGCAAACCATCTTTTGGAGACCAGACAGAGAGACATAAGGTGTAAACACAAGGATGGAACAGAGTCCCAGAAAGGCACAGTGTCGTGCGGGAGACCCTGCTTGCTGCGCCATTTGTCGTGCGGGGCGGCCGGCCTGCGGGGTCTCTGGTCCCGCTCCCCACATAAGAACGCAGGATATGGTGAGGCCAAAAAGGAACACCCACGGAGCCATAGGCAGGGGAGCCATACCACCACGGTCTCACTGGAGGCTGGGCCCACCGGACTCGCGACCTGCCGTCCGCCTTTCCGCCAACCGACCAACGACTCTCCTCCACTCTCCTCGACTCTGTTCCTCTGCTCTCTTCCTCTCTCCTCGGCAGTCCTCCGTAGCCGCAGCAGTTATACCAGCGGCCAATCGGCTAACCGGCCACAGCTGACGGCCAATCAGCCACAGCCGACGGCCATCCACTACCCGAGCCAGCACCCTTCCACGTGAGGCCGAGAGCCTGTAAACTACTCTCTGGGGCTCTGTCCCCACACTCCACCCCTACAGGGTCTCGCCTCACAATCTACGCGACAAGCGTCTTCTGCGAGGGTCCCTGTGCCATATTAGCCTACTGACACCTACGGACGAAAAGAAACAGTAGTCTTAGGAACCAACAATGGCAAATCCCTTCCATCTGGGAGGATACATGCTAGCTTTTTGTCCTGGGAAAGGAGGGTCGCTGCCACTGGCACCTTTCCTGGTTTGTGGTACCAGACCTTTATGGCAGTGCTTGGGGTCCCTTGCATAGTTTCAACATGTAACAGAACAGGGGACCCCATAATAGGCCATAGTGAGAGCACATAGTTTCCTCGCAAAATCATCCCGGTATCGGGACCTCTGTATACTACAGTCACTTGCGGTGGCCACTCAGCCACCACCCCTGGTGTCGCTTGCAAATCATGAGTCAAACCGGCCCCCCATGGGGCTATCAGGCCCAACCACCGACAATGGGGGCGTTTGACCTGCCAGGGCCAAGTCCACTACATAGTGATATGTCCCCAGGCGGACAGTCAGACGATCCATTAAATCATGAATTGAAGGCACTGCAGCGTGCAAGGGTGGCGTCACCTTATTTAACTCCCTATAGTCTACAGTCATTCGCCAGGTCCCATCTGGCATCTTGACAGGCCATACTGGGGAGTTAAAGGGACTGTGCGTTGGCCTCACAATATGTGCCTTTTCCAATTCCAATATTGTACGACCAATCTCCTCCTGTCCTCCTGGCAGGCGGTACTGTCGCACTGTAACCACGCGCCAGGGCTGTGGCAACACTTGAGGAGGGTGGTGAGCATGCCCGCGTGTCACCACTTTCACCACCCGGATCCGGAGACGGAACTCTCCTACCGACGTCTGTAAGCTGAGGCCATGTAGCACGTCCACCCCTAGAATATACTCCGGAACGGGGGAGACATAAACCTTGTAGGTACGAGGAGGAAGCCTTCCTATACCCAGTGGTAAGGAAACGGCTTTCACAGTCACAGTTTTTCCCCCGTAGCCATCAATGCAGATTGCTGGTCCAGGGAACAGTTCTGGGTTCCCATAAACGAGACTGCAGTTGGCGCCAGTGTCAACTAGAGCCAAAACCCTCTGTACATTCGAAGGGGACCAATGTATGGACAGTTCCACGTGGGGCCTCTGGTCCCTGCTCGTCCCCTCTGACCGGGTACCTTGGCCCCACCCCTAATCAAGCTGAAAGGAGTCGGCCTCAAGCGGCTGCATGAAGTCCTGGAGGGACACGGGTCGTGCTTTCCCAGACTCCTTCTTTATGCTTCTCCGGAATTGTTGTTCCGGACGCAACTGTTTCCAAAGTTCCAGCAGGAGTGCATTGGGTTGTCGGTCTATTTTCTTCCTATCGACCCCTGCTGCCACAAGATCGCGCCACATCTGTGCACATGTTACTCTCTGAGGCCCGCGACCTCACCCCTTTACCTTTGGTTTGGGCTTCCAGGTCTCAACTGTGTGGACCTCCTGTCTTAACTTCCTTCGCCTCCAGCTTTCAACATCCCCTAGGGTGGCCATGGCAGTTGTAACTTCATGGATCCGTCGCCCTACATACGGTGTAAGAATAGCAACCAAGGATCCAAAAGCACTCGCAGGTGCAGTGTCCAAAACCAGATCTCTCATGCTGGCTGTAAAAAGCTCGTCATCTGGGCCCTGCATGTTGAGGTTAAAAATAGCATGTCTCATACCCATTTCACGGATTATTTGAGTAAGTTCCGTATATGACTGCCATTGACTCACAGTGTCTGGCAGCTCACCAGCCTGTCTCACAGTCTCACAGACTCTTCTTTCCTTAAGGAAAGACACGGGGGGACAGTTGGCTAGGCTGTTGTGTGACTACAGACATGCTATGTCACTACTGACAAGGTAGCATTTACATATGTCATTTTGCTTATTTCTGTATTTCTATGCATTATTCCTTCTCTTCCTCTATCACTGCCTTCTTTTGTATTAAATATTTTCTAGTGTACTACTTGAATTCCCTTGCCGTTTCTCACACAATATTTTTCTGGAGTCCTTAATGGTTGCCTCGGGGATTACTCTTAAAATCTTAACTCACAACAATCTGGTTTTGATTAATATCTACTTAATTTCAATAGTATTCAAAAACTTTGCTCATATATACAAGGTCTAATAATTAAGTTTGTGAACTTCTTGAAACGATGTTGCTAATCTTGTTTGATATCAGAGGGATTATTCATTATGAATTTGTACCAACTGGACAGTCAACCAAGTTTATTATTTGGAAATGCTGAAAAGGATGCATGAAAAAGTTAGACGACCTGAACTTTTTGCCAACAATTCACAGCTCTTGCATCACGACAATGCACCAGCTCACACGGCACTGTCTGTGAGGGAGTTTCTGGCCAGTACACAAATAACTGTATTGGAACACCCTCCCTACTCACCTGGACTTCTCTCTTTACCTGAAGATAAAGGAAATATTGAAAGGAAGACATTGTGATGACATTCAGGACATCAAGGGTAATAAGACGACAGCTCTGATGGCCATTCCAGAAAAAGAGTGCTAAAATTGGTTTGAAGGGTGGACTAGGCGCTGGTGTCGCTGCATAGCTTCCCAAGGGGAGTACTTTGAAGGTGACCCTAGTGATATTCAGCAATGAGGTATGCCGCACTTTTTCTAGGGTGAGCTCGCAAATTTAATTGTCCAACCTCATAGCTCCATTTCATGCCCCCTCATTCATGCTGTCATTGTCAGATTACATGTTTAAACATTATGTATCCAACAGAGATTTATATAGTTAGTGCTCTGTGCAGTTGTATTTTAACTCACATTGGAGAAAAAGTTACAAAAAATACATTTTATACTGCCTTTTATACATGCCTATATAGTCACTTTACAGCGCTATTTCTTCATGTGGATTCAAGTTCCTGTCTAATGTCCTCAACCTGAAAGATTCCTTTTAGTATTTCTTGCAGGGCAAGTCTAACAACAAATTCTCTGAGCTTTTATTAATCTAGGAATGTCTTAATTTTCTCCCTCATTTTGCTAGATACAGAATTCTCGGTGACAGTCTTTTTCTTTCAGTAAGTCATCCCACTACCTTCTGGGCTCCGTGGTGTTTTTTTTTATGAGAAATTAACTGTTAATCTCGTTGGAGGAGGAAGGTCCCTTTTACATGATGAATTGTTCTTTCTTGATGTTTTCAAGTTTCTCTGATTTTGACTTTTAAGTTTGATTATGTCTCTCAGTGTGAAACAGAGTTTCACTACTTGCAGTTCATTGAGCTTTTGGATGTGTAAGTTAACACTTTTCATCAAATATGAGAAGTTTGGGGCCATTACTTCTTTAAATACTTTCTCCTCTCATTCTGGGACTCCTATTACACATTATTGGCACAGTTGATGGTGTCCAACAGGTCTCTTAGGCACGATTCATTTTTCTTCATCTTTATATTCATTCCATTTCTCAGACTGGATAATCTCAATCAACCTAACTCCACGTCCACTGATTCCTTCTTCTGCCTACTCAAACCTGCTCTTAAATTTTTAATTTGATACTTTACTTTTCTATTCCGTAATTTCTAGTTATTTTTCACAATTTCTCTTGATTGATATTCTCTATTGAACGAGACATTATCCTTCTACTTTCCTTTAGTACATGGTTTCCTCTAGTTCTTAGGACATACAGTTGACTCTTGAACAACATGGGTTTAAACTGCAAGGGTCCACCTATAAGTGGATTTTTTTCAATAAATGTGTACAATACTGTAAATGTATTTTCTCTTATGATTTTTTTCTCTAGCTTACTTTATTGTAAGAATACAGTATATAATATATGTAACATGCAAAGTATGTATTAATCGACTGTTTATGTTATTGGTAAGACTCCTGGTCAAGTGTAGGCTATTCAGTTTTTTGGGAGTCAGGAGTTGTACACGGATTTTCAACTGTATGGGGAGTTGGTGCCTCTAAACCCCACATTGTTCAAGAGTCAACTGTACTTAAAACAGCTGATTTAATGTCTTTTGTCTAGTAGGGCCAATGTCTGGTCTTCCCTGGGGACAGCTTCTGTTTGTTTTGTTTCTTGCATTATTAGCCATACTTTAATTCTTGGTATGACTTGTAACTTTTGTTGAAAACTGAACATTTTTAAATGACATAATGTGGAACTCTGGAAATCTGATTCCCCTACTCCATGTTTGTTGTTTCTGCTGTTTGTTGTTGTTTAGTGATGTTTCTAAACCAGTTGTAAAGTCTGTATTCTATTATGTCTGGTCACTTGTCTCTGCTCAGTTAAATTAGTGCTAATGACTTAACAGAGATTTCCTAAACATCTAGAACCACTAAGTCTCTCGGTCATTGCCAAAGGCTCTGTGCATGTTGGGGCATACGTTCAACACTCAGCCGGGCAGTTGACTACTCTGCCTTAGCCTTCACTTCCTGTGTGCACAGAACCTCAAGGTCAGTCAGAGGTGAGAGTTTAGAACCCTCTTCGGTATTTCCTGAGTTCGCACAAAGCCCTTCATGTACTCGTGGCCTTTTAGATTTCTAGAAGTATGTCAGAGCTTTCCAAAACCCCTAAGGACATCAGATTCCCAGCTTTTTAAGTGTTTTGGTTAGACTATTGTTTCTGTAACTGCCATCCATCAGCTCTGAAAGCCACAAAGTTAACCAACTATCTGTAATTATTTTGACAAATGTCCCAAGGTAAAGGCTTTTCACACTGGGTGAACTCCGTCAGGCAAAATGAAGAGAACCAGTATGTGGGGTCTTCCAAGAAACACCAGATAGGTCAAATAATGACAATTCTCTGGTAATGACACTCTGAAGACTCTCTAATCACATTCTTCCCCCTCAGTGACTGTCAGGCTTCTGGTTTTACTGTGATTGTGAGCAGTTGATATTCAAGGCTAACACAAAGCTGGAGGGCGGTTACAGGAATGGAGCAAATAAAAGCTTGCTGTCTTTACTGAGCTTAAGCCATTTTTCCTTGAATAAACACTTCCCAGACTACTGCAAGTCTCTGGTTAATTTCCAGAGTTCTATAAAAGTTGATTTTGACAATGTGTCAGTTTCTTCATTACTTTTATGGAAAAAAATTTCAGGGATCGTTAATCCACCATTTTCCAAGAGTCTGCATCCTTAACTTGTGACTACTCTCATAAGATTGTTGAGGACAAAACATCAGCTCATCCACACTGTAGAGAATACTAAATCCCCACCTACTCTGTGGGCATGAAAGTGAGTGAGACATGGCTCGTGCCCTAGGGGCACTCTCAGCTGGTAGTTAGAAGGATAAGAAAAAACTAAAATTAAGGGGAGAAATGCTAAGTTTCACATGGGGCAGCTATGGTGCCACAAGACGTGAGCACGAGTGGACATCTGGCTGGGGGAGAATGAGGGAGGCTTTATGGACAGAGGCTTTCAGTATTTCCAGTCACCAGAGCTGATGTGGCATCGCAGGGCTTGAGTCCAGCACTCACGTCTCACAGGGGAGAACGAGGTCAGGTGGGAAATAACTAGCTAACAGCCCATGGCCCAAACAAATACAACAAGGAGTCTCTATCCACCATAGCCTGTACACTCACTGACCACGTACGTGCCAGGCTGTGTGCTGACAGAAATATACTTACTCATGTCACTCAAATGGAAATTCCTGTTCCAGTTTATCAGCAAAGATGAGAACAAAGACTAGGGTTTAGAGTTGGCATCCTACCCATTTTAACAGGTGAACGTTGCTCTGCAAAGGCTTCCACAAATACTCACACCAATGCATAAGTCAATTCATTTATTCCTAGTAACACAATGTCTTTGAGAGTCACATTTGGCAAGACGTAACCTTGTCCATTTACCTACAGATAAATCAATTTCCGGAACTAAATGTTATATCTAAAGTATATTCCCCAAATTGTTGAGATACATACAGACTGAAATCCAATAAAAGTTCTCTTACTTCAAAAGTGACTAAAGAGATTGACATTTTTCTAATATTAGCAATAAAAAGTGAAAGAAAAGCAACAAATACAACAATGCTATATGATACTGAAAACTAAATATGGCAAGATTGGCATTCCGCAATTCTAAAATACCTTAATGCAGTTATCCTAAAAATAAAAACCATCAAGCAAAGATTCCCTCTATGTTTGGAAGAACCTTCATGTGTGAACAGCTGTTTTCCATCATGAGTGACAAAAACTCTAAGTATAGCTCCTAGTTGACAGTCAAAGCTATAATCTGTCCTATATTCCACAAGAGGCAGAAGATCTGACACATCTTGGGGCAAAAGAAAAGATGTCAGGTTCCAAACGAGAAATGAATAGGAAAGAAAAATTCAATGATTTAATGATTAAAGTATTTATTTTCAACTTTAATTTTTTGAGTTTTATTTTTTAAGTTCCTATACCATACATGCTTTTATATAGCTAGGCTGTTACATCAGAGTTGAAGTAAAATAAAAGTGGTTTATTTGACTGTTGATTTGTCTTCCGTCAGCCAGTTGCGATCATTAGCCGTACATTTCTGCCCCTAAGTTTGGTACCTCTGCCTTATATCAACCTCCCATTTGATTAATAAAATCTCTTATGTTTCAATACACTATTACAAAACAAACAGTCTTATGCTCCCAACCAGGGAACAGTTTCCTGGTGGTAGGGGCTGTGGATTGTCCCTTCTTGTGTACTCAACAGAGCCAGAAACACAGTGAGTTCTCAAAAAACCTATCCATGCACCGATCTCTCCTTTGCAGGACAGTCTTCTGACAACATTTGGCTCTTCCTTTACTCACCTCCACAATTCCTTGGTCCTTGAAACCTCATTCCAGACCTGGAACAAGAGGGGAGAGAAGAGAGTCAATATGAAATTAGTACCTAGCCTGCCAGGCCCTGTGGAGAGGACAGAAAGGTAAATTAGACCCAGTGCCTACATTCAAGAAAACTTACCCTGCGGAATTAGAGACATATTCAGATAAATAAAAATCACTAAATGAGTGAGGAAGGAGAGAATGACCAACTTAATGGGGTCCCTTGGCTGATTGCTGATCAAGTCCCAAAGGATGGGTCATTGTACCCTAAGAGACTGGCTGAAGTGTTCCAGGGAGAGACAGAACCGCCTCAGCAGATTCAGAAAGGTGAGAAAGATGGTGAGTAATTTGCCTTACTTAGAAAATAAGGTTCTAGGAAAGGAGCTGGAGACTGGCTTACACCAATTTCCAGAAGTTTGTAATGGGAAAAACAGTGAAAAGCTACTTGAAAATTGCAAATGGAGGAGTGGTGGGTCAAACTGTGGTTAGGAAAATCACTCTGGCTGCTGTGAGGACTGGAAATGAGGGCTGAGCAACAGGCTACATAAGAAGGCTGCTACAATGGAGTAAATTAAGTCCTAGAGATGACAAGATGGAGGAACGGAACAGCTGCGGGGCGGGGGTGGGGGGAGGGAGGGAGAGGGCACTGTGCCAGCCCTGCTCTACAAACTGCCTTCTGAAGTATTTGGAAGAGGTTCAGGTGGTCTCTGGAAGGCCCACACCTGCAACCTAGAACTTCCTGGCCTCTCCACCTGGGCTACTCTGGATTCTGGAGCCTACATAGCTTCAATGGAAACCACCCTGGAGCATTCTGTGGCCCAGCCCCACTGAGGGTCCCATCCCAGAAACATGGCTCTCCAGGCTCTGGCAGACCAAAGGACCATCCTCTCTGAGCCCAGGCTCTCACTTCCACAGCCCTCGCTCACCTTCTAGATCAAAGTTTCTCATCCCGTAAGAAGTCCTTTTGACTGGTACAAACGTAACGTTTCTGAATGACATTTTGCAAAATCAAACCAGGCGAGGAAATTTATTTCCTTTTTGTATAGTTCCCAGTTCAAAACCCAACTGAAATCTTGTTTACCACATATAGAATTATAATACGTAATACAACCTGCAAAATAAATGCTACCCACATTTAAGGATCCCTCTGTTAGATTCTGGCCTTAATTATACATGGTGACACTGGAATTAACTGACTTCATTTCACCTAACAGGGAAACTAAAACCTGGAGAAGCTGGTGACATCAAAAGGTATAAGTCACCTCCCTTTCAAACTCTGTCCCTGTGCTATCCCTAGTCTGCTGCTGTGAAAACCAAGGATCCAATTCCAACCCTGCTCTGGACTACCTGGGTGATCTTGGACAACACATTCACTGAATACCTTCCTTACTATTAAAAATGCGGATGAAAACCCAGTATTTTACTTGACACATTTAAAAATTATAATTACAGAATTCAGGTAAGGATCTGTTTATTAATCTTTTTGTAAAATTATATAACAAAGAATTTTGAAAGTAAAGAAATTCATTTAATCAACAAATATTTACTGAAATTACACTAAATGACAAGCCATACACAGGGTGCTAGAGACACAGTGATATAAAAGACTACATCCTTGTTCTTAGGATTGAGTCTAGGAAAAGCAGACATTAAACAAATGCACCCTACAAACGACCGTTTAGTTACAGTTGTTCTGAGTCCTAGGAAGAGCTCAGCGCAACAAGGGATGATGCGCAGATGACACTAAGGCACTCAATGGGCACTTAGCACATAAAGGACGAAGATGCCAGCCACTGGGAGGGTACATCCCTGAGTCCGGAGGAGGAGGTCGCCGCTCAAGGGGGTTGTCGGTGTGACTTTCCGGGGAAGGGCCGCGAGAGAAATTCCAGAAGTGGGAGGAGAAAGAAAACCGATCTCAGGGGTGAACCTTGATGGCTGGGCGCTTGATTCAAGGGCCTGCCGCAGACCAAGCGCGCGGGCGCTCCAGACGCGGAGTGTCAGGGGGCTTTCAGAGAGACACCTCCAGAGGCCTCCGAGGTCATCACCCCGAGGGCCAAGAGCGCCCTCTGCTGATCACGGATTCAGGGCCGTCGAACGCCCCCTCCCAGATGGGGAAAATGGGGCCCAGGGCAAAGGGCCGGCTTTGGACAACCAGTAACCATGAACCTAGCCTTGCCTCCCTCCTGGGCGCGCTACCTTGTCCACCTGGGCGGCGCAGAGCAGGTCTCGGGCCTCTAGGAAGGAGAAGACGTGCAACAGTTCGTGCAGACCCAGCTGCGGTTCCATCTCGTCCGCCGCCCCAGCTCCGCCACGCCTTCGCAGCGCTTCCGCCCCGCAGGCGAAACTCCGGCCAGCCCGCCGCCCCTCCGCCCCTCAAGCCTCCAAACCCCGCCCAACCCCCGTACTTCCGCCCCGCAGGTCAATCCCCACCTAGCCCAACGCGCTTCCTCCCCGCAGGCAAAACCCGCCCAGCCTGCTACGTTTAGACCCGGTTCAACCAATCCCCGCCCAGCGCGCCGCGCATCCGCACCGCTTGCCGAGCTGAAGCCTCATGCGATAGCTCACCAACCCGGCTTCTCCGTAGCCTTTGGTTTGCTTCTGACTTTACCCTTGGACCTCGCCTTTGTCCTGACCCTTGTCCTAACACTCGCCCATCTCCTCATACTGACATTCACCGTCGCCCTGATCTTATTCTAACACTGGCACCCCCTGTGCCCTTGCGGTGGTGCTGGCTTGCTCCTTGACCTCACCCTTGCCAAATATACATGCCTTTGACTTGGACCTCTCACCTGGCTCCTGCCTGGCCTTCGCCCTGACTCTGACCCTCTTCTCAGCCTCGTCCCGATCATCACCCTAGTCCTTGCTAGCATGTCATTCACCCCTACCCTCACTTAACCCTGATCCTGACACTCACCCTCACCTTGAACTTTGCCGTGGCCCTAACCCTCAGCCTCCCTCTTATATTGGCTGGCCCTGGTCCTAACTAAACCTGGTGTCTCTCTCACCATGGTCCCTAACCTGGCCCCCACCCTAGCCTTGGGCCCTGACCCTGGACCACACTCTGGACTTGGTCCTGGCCAAGTTCAGATCAGTTAATGTAAGAGTGAGAGTCATGATCAAGTTCAAGGTCATAGCAAGTCAGAGTCGCAGTCAGGATGAGGGTAAGGTCAGGGATAGGATGATAAGGGTCAGAGTTAGAGTGAGGGTGAGTGTCCAGTTCAGGGTAAAATTCTGCATCAGGTTAAGTAAAGGCCTGTATGAGAGAGAGGTCAGTGTCATGGTCAGTGCCAGAATTTGATTCAAGGTTAAAATCAGTGTATGGGAAATTTTAGGCCAAAGTTATGTACATGATCAAACTCAAGATCAGTGTGACAGTCAGGATCAAGGTCACGCTGAGGATCCATTAGAGGATAAGAAAATATGAAGGTCAGGATGGTTATTGTCAGGTGAGGTAAATTGAGAGTTGGACGCAGGTTGACAGTGAATGTCCAATTCTGTGTAGGATTCAGAGTCAAGGTCAGGGTGACGTTGATGTTCAGGATTAGGGCCAGGTTCAGGTTCAGGGTCCAGATCAATGTGAGGATAGAGTCAGTGTCACGTTCAAGTCAGTTTTCAGCTTAGAGTGAGCAGGATGTTCATTGTCAAGGTCAATTAAAAGTCAAGGTGAAGGTCGTTTTCTATTGCTGCTGGAAAGAGTTAAGACCTCTCCCCATACCTCTCTCTCTCTCTTGAACGCACACCCACCTGGATATTCTTTCCATTTCAAGGTTTGTACCCTTAATCACATCCACAAACTCCTTTATTCATAGGGTAGAACATGAACATCTTTAGGGGCAGGCCTTATTCCACCTACAGCAGAAGGTCAGAGTTAGGTTTATAGTCAAGGTCAAGGATGGGTCAAGATGTGGGCTATGACCAAGCTGAGGATAAGAATCACCATAATGATGAAGGTTAATGTCAATGTGAAGTTTGATTTCAGGTCAGGTTCAAGGTCATGATGGGATTAGGGTGAATCGATGACAAGCCTAGTGTGAGTTCAGGTTCTGCTCAAAGTATTAGAATGTGGACCAAAATCAGGGTGAAATTGAGGTCTGGGTCATGGTCAGGTTGGGGGTACAGACTAGTTTCAGCTTGAGTATATGGTGTAATTGAAGGTGAGGCTCAAATCAAGTTCAGGGTCAGGGTGGGTCAGTATGAGGGTCCTTGTTAGGGTAAGGATTCAGTCTAGGGGCAGAGTGAAGTTGAGAGTGAGAATCAGACTGAGGGTAGAGTCTGATTTATGCTAGTGTTCTGGGTCATGACCAGTGTGACAAATTCTCATTATCAAGTGTAAGTCAAGATCAGGATGAGTGTGACAGCCATGTTAATGGTCAGCATTGGGATCAGGGTCACGATGAGCATCACAGTATGAATGTCAGAGGGTTAAGGTGAAGGTGATGATGACCAAGTTCATGGACAAGGTTAAGTTCTAGGTTAAGTGGAGTCAGAATTATGGTGAGGGTGAGGGCAATGCCAAAATCAAGGTCATGTATGGGTGGGTAAGGGTCTGGCAAAGAATTGGGTGAGGGTGAATATGTATGTCAGCGTCAGGGTGATGAGTAAGGGTCAGGTTCAGTGTAAGCCTTAAGGTGAGGGGGAAGGTCAAGGTCAGGATGGGGTAAAGTTTAGGGTCTTATGTGAGTAGGGTTGGTTGAGAGTCAGTGGTCAAGGGTGTGGGTACAGGCTCCCATGTATGTGGAAGTGAGAGCTACCACAAATTGAGCTAGACTGCAGCTTACAGATGTGGCTGGAGAAACAGGCAGAGGCCAGATCCCGAAAACATCTTTCAAGACCTGAGACAGTCAGACTTTTCCCTGAAAGCAACAACTAGAGTTTACTGTTTTATATTCCCTCTAAAAGCAGTGACTGTGGCAATGTTAGTCACCTCTGCCCTCAGTGCTTACAGAAGTTTATCCACATAGAGCATAAAACAAGTCTTTTAAGAATAAAGATTACTATGAATAAATTTCTCTAGTCTGTTTTTATCTATTCCCGAACCAACACCACTGTCTCAATTATTACAGCCTTATGATATGTCTTGGTATCTGATAGGGTTTAAGTCCTTTCATCATTTTTCTCTTCTTCGCTTCTGTTTCTGCCACTTCCTCCTCTCAACCCTTTTATTTCCATGTATATTTTACATTCACCTTATCAAATTATTAAATAAGAAAAACAAGAGCCAGATGGAATTTTATTGGGATTTACAAATGAGTTCCAGGAATGCCTGTCTCCTTATTTGCTCGGTATCTCTGTGTAAGGAGGTGGCACATCTGGTCCTGGCTCACCCTTCTCCTGAGGTGTTAAGTCTGCAACCTGAGCCATCCCTGGGCCTTGACTTTTGCCACCTCAACTCCAAATGGGAGCTCCATCATATGAAGCCCCTAATACTAGAGTAGCCATGAATGGGGCCACTTTCCCAGTGACCACAAAGAAGTGAGGGCCAGATGACGCCACTTCCCTTGCTAGGAATGGAAGAGAGGCAGACACCAGGTAGAGCTACTTGGGGTTTTATAATAAATCTCAAAACTGAATTATTGTTTAATGTCTCTGAGAACAAAAGCAAACCAAAGCTCCCTTCCCAGTTGGGTTTCGACATGAGGACATCCTACTCTATGGCCCCACAGATGGCTCTACCAGGACCCTCCCTGACCAGGAAGCAGCACTACGGCGGGCACAGCAGCGGACTCACTGCTCACTTGGTACGTCAGCAGCACACAGATAGGAGGCCAAAGGCACAGTCACGGTCTCCTGCGCTGTTGGGGCTGGACATTCTCATCGCCTGCCTGGGACAGGACCAGGTATGGAGTGAGCCTAGGGTGGCCATGGGGAGGTCGTGGGAGGTTCCTGAAGCAGAGGAACAAGAGGCCCGAATGGCCCTGGGGGACAGGCTGGTGGGGCCGGGCCTCACGGCTTAGCCCTCTGGGATGAAGGGTCGAATAAGCTCCGGGTTCAGCAGTGACTCCTCGAGAGGTCGGTCCACGTGGAAGTCATGGATGTGGGGGGGTCCTGGGTGCGCCTTGGGAGCCGGTCCCCCTGGGCGCTGGGGAATCGGCAGCTCCGAAGGATGGGCAGGCAAGGGAGCTGTGAAGAAGTACTGGTGCAAGAGGGCCTGAGGGTGGCAAAGGACAGCGGAAGGAAACCAGTCACCTCCCCATCCCAGCCTCAGCTCGCTTCCCTGATGGGGAGACTGAGCACTGCCCTGCAGAGGCTCATTCCTCCATTTGCTTATCCACTCAGCTGACTCACATCTCTGAGTGCTGACTGTCTGAGTACTGCTCCAGGGACTGGGGACGCAGCGGTGAACAGAACCTTCCCCAAAGCCTGGGGTGGGGGACAATAAACAAGGTAAAGAGGTAAGACAGTCAGTGTCAGATGACTAGTGCTGGAGAGATGGCCGGTCTGAAGAGTGGTGAGAGGAGGCCCCCTGGGAGGTGGCACTTGAGCAGAGACAGGACAGGTGGGTGAGTGAGGTCCAGGGACAGAAGTACACAGACCCCAGGACATGGAGGGGGCCCTGGGCCCCGAGGTACAGGACATAGCCCTGAGTGTGTGATACCTGTGGGCCACTAGGACCTGGGCCTGTCCTCTGAGGGAGCCACAGGAGGGCCCTGCAGAGGAGGGTGTGCTGGCAGGCCTGGACGCAATCACACTCTCTGCCAGGTGGAGGAGACACTGGATGGGCAGGAAGAGCAGACTCTGGGAGGCAGTAGGAGTGTGGCGGTGGCTTAGACTGGGGGCAGCAGCAGGGGGCTGAGAAGTGGTCAGCTAGCCTCAGTATGGTCTGAAAGGCCCTGGACATGGCTGGTCACCAGATGTGTGCATAAACACACACTGCTAGTACCCCAGGCGGGGAGAGGAGGATTGTACACCTGACAGAGGCCATCAGCCCATGGTCCTCCCCTCCTGCCCTGCCACACCCCACCCTCCTGAGTCCTCCTCTCCAGGCCTCTGCTCATTGTCTCTCTTGGGGAAATACCTCCCGTGCCTAAACCTGCCCTCCTCCAGGAAGCTGCCAACTCTCATAGCCTGGCTGCCCTGCTCACCACAGGGTGGAGACCTCATGGGGAAGAGGCTTCCTCGGCTTGTTCACTGAGCCAGGGCCCAGGAGAGTGCCCAGCACATGCCAACGCTGAGTAAATACTTCCTGAATGAATGAAGGGATTAAAGAGCAAGTCACCAGTAACTGGCGGTGTGCTCTTCTGCCGGTCAGCATGCCCTTCTAACAGGCTACCCCTTCCCACCTGTGCCCCTCTGGGGCCTGCTCAGGACAGGCATACTGGCTCCTCTTCCTCCACCACAAGTTCTAAGTGACCTCAACGTCCTGGGACACATGGATATGAGAGAGGAGATCAGGACACCGGGGGGTCACCCTACCTGGGAGGCTGAAATGCGCTGGCGTGGGGGGTAAAGGAGAAACCGCCCCAGTAGGTCCAAGGCCTGGGGAGATGCGTCGGGCAGCACCTCCCCCAAGGGCACAGGTGCCTGCTCCTTGAAGGAGATCTTGTTGTAGTCGGGCAGCTCTGTGATCTCCTGAGGAGAAGGGGGTGCCTCAGGACCAGCAGCCTGCCACCTCCCTCTGTTGTCAGTCCTCGCTCTGTTGCCCACCTGTTCATGCTTACTGGCTGCTCCCCCATCCATGTGCCCTGCTATCATCCCATCACTCCTGTCTGCACACTCACTCCATCCTTCAGTCCTTCATGCCCCTACCCTCTCGGTCAACTGCTTCATCCCCAGCTTGGTGACAACTGCAGTGTGCTAGGAGCAGGCAGGAAGGGACAGGGGACAGGACACAGCCCTCCTGCCTCCAGCATGATGGGGGAGGAGGAGTCCCCAAGCTGGACCAGGACAGTGGTCTGGGATTTCAGGGAGGCACCTTCATGAGAGAAGGTACAAGAGAGGGGAGCCGCCAGCTGTTGGGGGAAATGGAGGACACCAGCCCCCACCCCTCCCCACCATGGGCCCCTGCAAACCGGCCAGACTTGAGGACTAGGGGTGCCCAAGATGCGAAGCACGCAGCAAAGCTGTTCGATGTCATTCTCCCCGGGGAAAAGCGGGGATCCAATCAACAGCTCCCCCAGGATGCAGCCCACAGCCCTGCAGATACAAAAACCCAAACAGCTCACAGACTACACATGGACATGGATCTCCCCACACCAGCTCCATCACTCCCCACTGGGGACACAGGTCTCCTCATATCAGCACCCACCTCACACTGGGGTCAAGGCACCCACAAAGTAGCCTAGAAGCTTCATAGCCAAGAATACAACCCCCAAACAATCAAAGACTTCAAGCCTAGAACACAGAGCACAAACCCCCTTTCCAAGAATCTCTCAGGCCTCAACTCTGGAACACACAGCAGCCCCTCAACAATACTGAGAATTCTTAGAGCCTCACACTCTGGGACACACAGCCACCTCCTCACATTGGCCAGACCTCCAAAACAGCCCCCAAATCTCAAATTCTTAAGCATGTACAAACCATCCTACCCCAAATAAAGGCTCAGAGCCGTCATATCCAGGGACCCAGGACCCTGGATAGCTCCGGGACTTTGCATCCTGGGTTATAACCCCTGCATAGCAACGTAGACTCCCCCCACCCAACTCCCGCCTCAGACCACCACCCTCACTCCAGCCCAGAAGCTTCCCACTGGGACAACCACTCTGATCCCACCCAACCCCCACCCAGCTCAAAAATGTCAGAGAAAGACTGATCCCAAACTCTTCAGAGATACCCTAACTGGGGAAGACACCCCAAGGCAACCTACAGCTCACAGGAGGAAACCCCCAAAATTTAGACCCCAATACCCAGGAGGAAGAGGTGACTCCATGACCCACATTCCCCCTTACCACAGGTCGACGCCCTGGTCATACTGGCGGGCACCGTACAGGAGCTCAGGGGCTCGGTACCACCTGTGAGAGGAGGGCAGGCGGTCACAGGCAGCTCACTGGTCTGACAGGAGGCTTACCCAGGTCACCTCAGCCCCCCATACCAGCCTCATGAGCAATGTCTGGACAGAAGGTCCAGAAGCATCTCTTCCCCAGTGGGAAGGTTGGGGCCTGTCCGCTACAAGGTTTTGCTTGGGAGCCAGCCCTCCCTACCTGGTGGCCACCTGGTGTGTGTAGAGGCGGCTGCCATCTGGGGAAAAGACCCGGGCCAGGCCAAAATCTGCTATCTTGAGCTGGCCCGAGGCACTGATGAGCAGGTTGGCCGGTTTCAGGTCCTAAGGGCACCAAAGGAGGTGTCAGTTCCTCCAGAGCCCCCAAAGGACCTTGGGACAGCATCACTTGGAAGGCTGAACAGCTGGGTCAGCCCAGGTCCCAAACCCTGCAGTACCACACTCCGACACTTACTCTGTCCCACCCCTTCCACCCCACACACCGAATGACCATGTGTTTTTCAAGGGCTGGCCCACCCCTAGCCCAGCGGGTCCCCAGGCCCTGCCCCGCCAGCGCTGGGACTGACCCGATGCACGATGTTGTTGGCATGGCAGAAAGCAACACCTTTAAGCAGCATCTGCAGGTAGCTCTTAACTTGCGCCTGAGCCAGCGGCCTCTGGGCGTGGCGTACCACCTCGGCTAGATCTGACAGCATGAACTCGAAGGCCAGCACGAAGCCTGCCCCATGTGGGAACACGGCCTTCAGCTGCACCACCTGCAGGTAGGGCATCCTGTCAGCTCCCGACTCATATGACTCAGACTCTCTGGGACTCCCAGCCCTGGCCCAGGCAGAGGACAAGGCAAGCAGAGGAGGTGACATGAGATCTGAGCTCAGGACCAAGGAGCTGGTTCCCTCTTGTTGCTCGCCTCTCGAGAGAGAAGGCGGGTCCCCACTCCAACACTCCACACACACTCAGGGAAAAGGTTTAAGGGAGGCCACTTAGGACAGTGTCTGGTCCCCCACCCAGCCCACAAACTGGAAAATCACCTGGACACACACACACACAGAAGCCCAAGTCTCCTCTTGTTTCCTCCACAACACTGAGAGAAGGCACTGGCCTTCTCTCACAGCTCCCCAGCACTGGGACAGCTGGAGACACATCGTATGTACTTCCTGAGGGACCATGGGGCCACAGGGGTCGGGCTGCACAGCAGTGAGCAAGTGCAAGGGCTGGTGGGTCCTTCAGGACCTTATGGAGCTCACAGCACAGAGGACAGACGACTGACAAATGCGTGAACAAACCTATAGGGTAGGTCCAGGTAGTAATGAGGACAGAAGAGAACAGATGGGGTGGTATCAGTTATGCAGGGAGCTTGGAAGGAGCTCCGGGCAGGGGGACAGCAAGCACAAGACCCCAAGGCAAGAACAGGAAGGAGGCTGGAGGGACATGTTGGGTCATTTAGGGGAAGGCCGCCTGCTCTGTTCTGTGTTCCCAGAGCCTAGACAGGGCTTGTCACAGAAGAAATACTTAAGAAGTTGTGTTGAATGAACAAAAAGAGGAGCTGGAAGAGGGCAGGAGCAGATGGTAACAATGCTCTTGGTATGAACAGAGGCCGCTAGGGCTTTTCAAGCTGGGGAATGAACAACTTTATCTATGTTTTTTGACTGTGGGGTGAGGGAAGCAAGGGGAGGCTGCCATAGTTGTTCTGGTGAGAGGTGATGGTGGCCTGGGTCAGTGTGAAATCTAAAGGTTTCTTTAAAGATAGACCCTTCAGGCCTGCTCACCCACAGGAGGTGGGACCTAGTCACTAGCCTTGTGGGTCCTCCACCTCCGCAATGTACAGGCTGTCAATAAACCCTTCTACTTTCCTCAAAAACCAATAATGGCCTTATTGCTGTTTTTCTGATTTTGAGAGTAGTATACACTCATTTCACAGATCAAAACAGACACAGACATTCAGATAATACACAGATCAAAACAGACACAGACATTCAGACATTTAAATAATTTTAAAAAATTATTTTAAAAAAAGGAAAAACCCTACCACCTACATTCCACCAGACTTTACAACAGACACACACACACATACACACACACACACACACATATCACATATATACTCGTATCATATTTTCATACAAAACCAGATGACACCAACAGTTCTATAACGTGCCTCTGTCCCCCAATATACCATGGACATATCCAGAGATAAAAGAACGAATCACCCACCCAAGGTCGACCCAACCTTATTACTCCCCAGGAAGTTAAGCACATTCTGTACTCCTGATATGGACAAATGAGTGAACAAACCTATGGGGTACGTCTAGGTTCTAATGAGGACAGAAGAGAACAGATGGGGTGGTGTCAGTTATGCAGGGAGCGAGGAAGGAGCTCTGGGCAGGGGGACAGCAAGCACAAGACCCCGAGGACAAGAGAATGAACCACGAAGAGAATGAAGCTGGGGTGTAAGTCATCCCTCCTCATGTGCCCACAGCCCCTCTCAGCTCTGTCACAGCACAAACCACACCAGCTGGGCCCTGTAGCTTCTGTCCTTCTCCCCTACCACACCTAAGTTCTCAACAGCTGGATGAAGGCCAGTTCCTCTCAGTGTTGCCAGTGCCCAGCACAGGATAGGGCTTACAGGAAGCCTCAAGGTTAAAACATTTTGACTCCTCCATCAGACCTGGGCGAAAGCCCCCACGGACAAGCTGAGCCCCTGTGAGCCGGTGGCTGAGCCTGATCCCCTGGCCTGACAGAGGGAGATCCTGAAACCTGCCTTGCAGAGTAATGGAGCAAACTCAGAGGGACAATGTACGGAAAGCACTTAACTTAACGCTGCCTGCAGAACCTAACAGCAGCTCAATAGGTGGCAGTTATCATTACCATTAGAAATTGCTAAACATTTTGAGAAGTCATAAGTTACTGAATGAATGAATCAATCAATCAATCAATCAATGAGGACACAAAGAAGTGGGTGAACAAGAGAGTGAATGACTGAGGAATGAAATAATTGGGTGAATAAGTGGCTAAGAAAGGAAATGAGGGCTGAGGAAGCAGATGGGGGACAGAGTGGGTGTGGACCTCCCCAGAATGGGAGTGAGTGGAGGAGGGCAGGAAAAGGCGTCCCAGGACCCCAAGCCCCACTCACATACTGATTGTCCTCCATCTCCTGCAGGGCCTTGATCTCCCGCAGCGCCTGGTTGGGGATGCCGTCCTCCAGCCTCCGCAGAGCCACCTTCTTGAGGGCAACGATCTCTCCAGTCTGTGAGGGACAGTATGCAGGCACTGCCACCCCACCCCCGGTTGGGAAAGGGGCGACAGGACGAGAAATGTGCCATCTGGGTGGGACGCAGAGGCCTGAGGACACCATGGGGGTGGAAAGCGCCTCCGTTCAACCCCCTCCTGGAGGGAAATCACCGCCAGCCTGGGACCCAGCAGTCGCAGGGCTGGTCAAACAGCTCAGGAGCATCCACCCCACGCCTGTAGGGGACACTCGCGGGATGCCTACTGTATCATTGCTGGTGGTGGGCAGCTGGCCGCAACCTGGACGACCTCCCTCTATAAGGGGTTAAAGGGATGAACACACGCCAGGAAGACCCACGCCTGGGTTTGGAAAACGGATACATCTCACAGACAGAAATGAACGGTACCCAAGGAGGAAGACCTGGGCGGCCCACGCGGGCCGGCTCACCTCCACGTGCTTCGCCTTGAAGACGATGCCGTGCGCGCCCTCCCCAATGCGGCCCAAGATGCAGTACTGGTCCATCGCCCGCCCCTCCTCCCGCGCCCAGACGCGCTGCCTAGCAACCGAGCTGCCTCTGAGTGCCGGGGCCGGGCGGCCTAGTGCAACTGGGGACGGCGTGCGGGTCTCTTCTGCGCCCTCCTAGGCCCCAGCCACCATGCCACTGGGTGCTTCATTTGGCGGAAGTCATCCGCGAGTAGACAAAGCCAACGCCCGGGCCAGGAGCAACGTAAACCGCTTCCGCGCACCGCCCCAGGAGCCACGTAACGAGCTACGCTAGGGCACGCAGCGGGGGCCGGGGGCGGGGCGGCCTGCGTGATGGGGCGGAGCCGGCTCCTCCCCCGACAGGCCAGCCTCCCCAGCGGTAACTGGAGGTTCCAGCTTCAACAACGCTCAGGTGTCACTTTTCCACCTATGCGACCTTTAGCCGATGATGATGAAGGGAGACGGGCCGGGGCTGAGTTGTGGAGGGAGCATTAATGGGGTCTCCCTCCTGGAAAGTCAGTTGGCAACATATAGATACTTTTTAATTAAGAAGTTCAAACTCTGACTCGGAAAGTCCATGTCTAAAGGTTTCTCATGAGGAAACATTTGGAGAAATTTGCAGCTTGAGTAATTTTAAGAAATGCATGCCATCCGTCAAAGGATGTTGATAGAAAACACAAGTAGCTCTTAAATTTCTGAAAAGATTCTCAATTTCGCACACAAGATAAATGCAAAATAAAGTACAAATTTTCACCTATGGGATGGCTAGATTCCAGATCTAACAGACCCTTGGCCAGGCTATGGGAAAACAGGAGCTTATACAGTGCTGATCAAATTACAAGTACATATCGCCTCAGACTCAGCAAGCCCACTTCTAGAAATTGCCCCAACAGGTATATTGCACACATGTGAAATAATATGTGCAAAGTTATCAAATGAAACATTGTTTGAATAGTAAACTATTGGAAATACCATACATGTCCATCAGTAGGAGACTAAATTGTGATACACTTATCAAATGAAATTAAGCAGCCTTAAAAGTGAACAAGGACACTTTTTATGTACAGTTCTAGGAAGATGTCTAAGATATATTAAGTTAAGCAGGCAAGATGCAGAACAAAGCATATAAAAGTACCACTAGCTGAGTAAAATGAAAAGGAGTAAAGAAGATAAATAAGGCTTGTTTGTGCTTTACAAGATATCTGGAAAGATAACCAAGATTTCAGGATTGTGGTTACCTGGTGGAGGAGGGACTAGAAGAGTTGGGGACAGGGTAGGAGTCAAACTTTTCACCGGGCCTCTTTGTACTCTTTGGGTTTTGAACCATATAATTTATTAATTCTTCAAAAAAGTAAATATTTTCTGGCTCAGAAATTCCACTGTTTTAACAATTGCAGAAGAAGGCCTTGATGTCCATACAGTGATGTTCACCCTGTTTGATGATAGCAGAGGCCAAATAATAACCCAAATATATTTTGGCAACTCTGGAAATCAGAGGGATTATCTTCCCTCGCCAGAGTTTGTTGTTGTTGCATTTTGTGTTTTGTTTATTTAGTATATTTTCTGTCCTAATTGTGTAATGTTTGTTTTCTTTATCATATGTGGCCTCAAAAATCTCTGTTCAGTTAGCTTAGTTGTCAGCTGATAATTGGAGAGAGGTTTTCAGTATGTTTCCCAGTCTTTGCCAATGGGCTGTGTGTGTGTGTGTGTGTGTGTGTGTGTGTGTGTGTGTGTGTTGAGGCCCACCTGAACACTCAGCCAGGCAGTTGACAACTCTGTCTTAGCTTTCACTTCTTGCTGGTGCAGAACCTCAAGGTCAGCCTTTTTTATTCCCCCCTTCCTTCGCCTCCCCCCTCACTCCGATTCAAGTCGTTGTTTCTCAGCCTAGTTGTGTAGGACACAGCTCCCTGGCCCATGCTGGTATTATGAGTCTTGTGCTCTCCCCGGCTGAGGTAGTCAGTCACCAGTTGTCAGTCAGCTGCTCACAGCAGCTCATGGCAGCTCTCGCTGGTGGCCAGCTGCTCATGATGGCTGCCGGTAACTCACACTGGCCACCGGCCACTCATGGCAGCACACGGCAACACACAGCAGCCCACGGCTGCTCACGCTGCCCACTAGCCACTCACGCTGGTCACCAGCTGTTAATGGCAGCACAGGGCAGCACACAGCAGCCCACAGCCGCACACAGCAGCCCACAGCCTCTCACGCTGGCCACCGCCCACTCACACTGGCCATTGGCAGCTCCTGGCAGCACAACAGCCTGTGGCAGCCCACAGCAACTCACACCGAAGGGCAGCCTTTTCAGGCTTTCCTGGGCACATGCACAGCCCTGGGCATGCACACATCCTTACATATGCATTTCACCTTCTAGAGTCCCAACAATATGACAGAACTTTGCAAAGCCCCTATAGGCATCTCATTCTTCAGCTTTTCCTTTGAAGCTTTTTGGTTAGCCTGTTATTTTCCACACTGTCATGCTCTCCATCACATAGCCACAAAGTTAATCAATTGCCTCTAATATTTTTAACAAACACCCCAGACTAAAAGCTTTTCACTGGGTAAGGTGCAAGCCAAGTGAAATAAAGATAGCCTTATGAATGGAGTATTCCAGGGAACTACCAGATAAGCCAAATAATGACCATGCTCTGACATTGAGATGTGGAAGGATCTCCAATACAGTCATAGAGCATTATGGTCCCTTCATTAGCTGCCATGCTCCTGGTTTTCACCTAGATTGAGAACTGTTTGCTTTCAAAGCTACTGTGGGGTTAGAGAGTAGGAAATAGGAACAAAATAAGTGAAAACATCACAAACCTTGTTGTTCTTACTGAGATCCCATTGTTGTCCTTGAGTAAAGACTACCTGTATTGCTGTACATTTTTGTTTAATATAGAGTTTTGAAAATGTTAATTCTGACCATTTTTTTGCCAGTTTTCTTATTGCTTTTATGTTGGAGGGAATTTTCGGAGATTTAGTTTGCCAAGTTTGCTGATGTTTTCCCTCTCCAATCTATTTTTAACTTTTATTTTTATTTCATTGCACATAACTTCTCCCGGTCAATCTAGGTGCAGTGTGAATTCCCAAAAACAGAGGATTACATAGATCCAAAATGTCCTGCAGCAGGGAACTCATTGGAATGGCTAAAGTCCAACAATATGTCACTTTTAAAGTTTCATTTGTAGTTTGTTTCTTTTTTTCCTTTTTCCATTCTTATTACCATTCAAATCAAGTTTAGTAGAAACAACCTTAGTACATACAGATGAGCAAAAGGACATGACATTCCTGTAATCATGTCCACCTGGGGATAGCCCCTGCTGCAACCCAGGTATATATCCTGCTAGATTTTTACTCTCACTCTCTTTCCTATAGTAAACATTTATATACTTACTCTCTCAAAATATTAGGTTGGTGCAAAAGTAATTGCGGTTTAAAAGGTTAATAATTGCAAAAACTGCAATTACTTTTGCACCAACCTAATAGATTTACATCATATCTATTCAGTAAATTTGGGCTCATTCTTTGATAGTGTTTGATGGTTATCGTAAATTCTAATTTTGATATAAAATATTTGAAAAATTAATAAGTTCATCAATTAAAATATAAATATTAGCACAGATATACAGTGAGGAGGCAGGCTCTTTTCTGCAGCCAACATGGCCAGTGTCCAGTGGTTCTTTCTTGACAGAAGTGGTCTGTGTGAAAGTGAAGGAATGTGAGTGAATAACCAACCGCATGCCCTGATGTGAATTTGAATCCCCAGGCTGAGGTAATGGCAGAGGAGTCAACATAGAAATACTTCAGCCTCAGACCTCTGCCTTCCCTCACTCAGCCTCCAGCTTCCCACAGTCAAAAACTTCTTTGCTTATCTCTTCCTCTCTGGCTCCACTGACAGTTTGATTCCCAGTGATTTGATCAGTTCAGGAGCCTAAGATTCATCTGATACCTTCTTGTCCTTCAGCAGTAATGTCAATAGATCGCTCATTTCTGGACTTCATTTTCACTTACTTTGTATCCCTTTCCTCCTTCTCCTCCTCTTATTTATTATATGAATGTGGGCATGCCTTAGCACCTAGATCAATGATGACTGTCCATCTCACAGAGCTGCTGTGGGAATGCAGTGGAATAGTGTGTGAAATACTCTGACCAGCACTCAACAGTGACTTTTCTCTCAGGAACTGGTAGGTCTCATCTAATCATAGAGAGCTCTGTGGAACCCTATGTTATTCTGTGTTTTCACTTTCTCAGGCGACTTTCAAGCCCAATGGCAAACAAATGAGAATCAGAATATAAACCCTCTTGGCTAGTTACTCAAAATGGGATCTGCAGACCAGCAGTCCTGGCATCTCCTGGGAGTTTGGCAGCACCCCAGACATACTAAATCTGCATTTTTAATAAAGTCCCAGGATAACTCAAATACATGTTAAAGATTGAGAAGGACCACTCTATAAATTCCCCTGTGTGAAAAGCAGAAATGTCTACTCCAGTGCCTGTTGTTCCCTCAGCTAAGGAAGAAGCAACAGCTGTCATAAAGGATCTTTGTTTGGAGTAAGTATATTATTAGCCAATGTTTTAAAAATATAACTGATAGTAAATCTTTCAGCTCCCCTCCATAGTTGTCCATCTCCCCAAATTCCATATTTTATCATGTACTAAAACTGAATTAGTGGGTTCCCACCATTCTTAGCATCCATCAAGTAATAAACCAATAAACCTCTGTGAGTGTCCATGATGTGGCATCCTCAGAACAGGGCTACCAACTGAGGATCCAACTTTAAAAAGCTGCAGTTGTTCTTATGACATTGGTTTCAGGTGTACAATTCTGTATTACATCATCTATATATCTCACTGTGTGTTCACCACCCAGAGTCAGTTCTCCTTCCATCACCATTTATTTGATCCCCCTTACCCTCATCTACCACCACCACCACCACCATCCCCATCCTCTGGTAACCACTAAACTATTGTCTGTGTCTATGAGTTTTTGTTTCTTCATTTGTTTGTCTTGTTCCTTTGTTGTTTCAGTTTTATATACCATATATCAGTGAAATGATATGGTTCTCTACATTTTCTGTTTGACTCATTTCGCTTAGCATAATAATACCACATCTTCTTTATCCATTCATCTATCGAAGGACACTTTGGTTGTTTCCATGTCTTGGCCATAGTAAACAAAGCTGCAGTGAACATTGGAGCACATATATCTTTATGGATAAATATTTTCAGATTTTCCGGTTAGATACCCAGGAGAGGGATTGCTGGGTCATATGGCAATTCTATTCGTAATTCTTTGAGGAATCTCCACACTGCCTTCCATAGCGGCTGCACCAATCTGCATTCCCACCAACAGTGTATGAGGGTTCCTTTTTCTCCATAGCCTCTCCACACTTGTTATTATTTGTCTTGTTGATGATACCCATTCTGACTGGGGTGAGGTGACATCTCATTGTGGTTTTTATTTGCATTACTCTGATGATTGGTGATGTTGAGCATCTTTTCATATGTCTATTTGCCATTTGTATGTCCTCTTTGGAGAAAAGTCTATTCAGGTCCTCTGCCCATTTTTTAATTGGATGGTTTGTTTATTGTTGAGTTGTATGAGTTCCTTATATATTTTGGATACTAGCCCATTATTGGTGGTGTTGTTTGCAAAAATCTTCTCCCATTTGGTTTGTTGCCTCTATTTTGTTGATCGTTTCTTTTGCTGTGCAGAAGCGTTTTAGTTTGATATAGTCCCATTCACTAATTTTAGCTCTTACTTTCCTTGCCTTTGAAGTCAAATTCATAAAATCCTCTTTGAATCCAAGGTCCATAAGTTTACCTATGTTTTCTTCTATGCAGCTTATTGTTTCAGATCTTATATTTAGATTTTTGATCCATTTTGAGTTAATTTTGGTACACAGTGACAGATTGCAGTCTAGTTTCATTTTTTTGCACGTGGCTTTCCCATTCTCCCAGCACCATTTATTGAAGAGGCTGTCTTTTATCCATTGTATGTTTTTAGCTTCTTTGTCAGAAGACATTTTTTAAAGAAATTGAAGAAGACACAAAGAAAAGCAAAGATATTCTGTGTTCATGGGTTAAAATAGCCATATTATCCAAAACAATATACAGATTTAATGCAATCCCCATAAAAATCCCAATGGCAATTTTTAAGAAATAGAACAATAAATTATCAGATTTGTACGGAACCACAAAAGACCCTGAATAGCCAAAGCAATCCTAAGAAAAAAGAACAAGAACAATGCTGGAGGTATCACACTCCCTGACTGCAGTACTACAGAGCAGCAATAATCAAAACAGCATGGTATTGGCAGAAAAACTGACACAGACCAATGCAGTAGAACTGAGAACCCAGAAATAAACCCACATAAATATGGACAGATAATTTTTGACAAAGAAATCTGTCCTTTTTTTTTATCGGAAGAACTTACTGTAACTTATGAGTGTGTACTTCCTTTATCATATTATTTGTAATCAATTATTCACTTACACTGTTTGTGGTGTGGTACAGGGATATACTTTTTCTACATGGACAGTCAATCTTTCTAATGAAATTTAATGTACAATACATTCTTTTTTTTTTTAACAGGACTTTATTGGGAAACAGTGTGTACTTCCAGGTCTTTTTACAAGTCAAGTTGTTGTCCTTTAAATCTTAGTTGTGGAGGGTGCAGCTCAGCTCCAGGTCCAGTTGCCATTGTTAGTTGCAGGGGGCACAGCCTACCATCCCTTGCGGGAGTCAATGAGTTGAACCAGCAATCTTGTGGTTGAGAGCCCACTGGCCCATGTGGGAATAGCACCGGCAGCCCTCGGAGTTAGGAGCACAGAGCTCTAACCGCCTGAGCCACCAGGTGGTTCCCCTACAATACATTCTTTATCACATAGTAAATTATACAGATGAAAAGTTTAATTATAATATATCTTTGCATTAATTAATTGCCCTTGGTTCATGCTGGAATAAAATATAAAAGATTTATACACTAAATGCTCACTTTGTTGGAGTAAAAAAGGAAACATTTGGAAGGGCTTTGTAAAACATTAAATGTTTTTCCTGTGTCAGGCAGTGGACCCCCAATAGTCTAAGATTTGAGAGGCAAGCTTGGTCTCCTGATGCTAATACTTTAAGTGGTGTCATACATTTTGTTTCTGCTTACTCCAAATTTTCTCAGCTTCATCATCAGTAGGAGAGAGAACAGAAAGAAAACTTATTATCGGCTATGAAACTTACTCCCAATCAACGAGCCATTCTTAGTAATATGTTTTAAAAGAATCCTTACCCTGGTCATCCTAACAAAGAACTAGCTAACAGTGATGACGGTGAAATGTTTATAGGCTTTGTGCTTCTTTAGAAAGATCCCTGATATTTATAGTTGCAGTATCCATGTGTCACTAAGGGTCCGCTCAGAAGATGAAAACTATATAGTAATTTGAATAGGAAAAGTTTACTGTTGGCCCTCAGGTGGTTTGTATTCCCCTGATATGAAGTCTCTCCGTCACGTGGGTGTGATTCTAAGGTTTAATGGTACAGAACGCATTTTTCCATACTGCATGGCCTCAGAATGAAGCCGACTCTTCTTACTCAGGGTTGCAGCAAGCTAACGCAATTTGTTCGTATGGACTGAAGGTCTTCAAGGGGTTTTCACGAAGCATATATCACAAAAGGATTTCTGACTAAAAGTTATTGTCACCTCACCTCCTTCGAGTCTCACATGTCACATCTCACCCTCAGACCAGCCCAGGTCACCTTGTTTAAAAGTTCTGATCATAGCCTTGACCCTCACCCCTACATTCACAATTATCCCTTCCCTGTGCTATATTTTTCTTTTTCACATTGTACTTAGTACCTTCTAATATACTATCTAATTTACTTATTATATTTATTGTAAGTTTCCACTCACAAAATGCAAGTTCCATGAAGGAATATTTGTTGTTTAATTAAAAGATGTATCCCAAATACCTGGGAGAACGTCTGGCTTTCAGAAGCACTTAGTAATATTTGTTGAATGAATGCATGTAGGGATTTTCAAAAGTGATATCTTTAGAACTTCACCACTGGGTAAGTTGTGACTCCTCTATTAAATGTTAATAAGCACTTGTGGCAAATGATCATGTTTCCTATAATTGTTTTCAATCAATGTTCTTGTCTGAAACTTATCCTTAATGTAATATGAAAAATTATAGTCAAAAGAAAACCTGCAATATATCATTCACTTTTTAATCTTGATTTTTTAATTTGTAAAAAGAAAAAGAAAAGAAAAGAAAAGAAAAAGTTTATCATTAACTATAACAGGGGATAGGAGTAATGAGAGAGATATTGGCGAGTAAGAGGTAGAGAGGACTTGAAAGAATACAGGAATAACAGATGTATGGAGCAGCCACTACCCTAGGACTGAGGTAGAATGCCGTGGTAGAGGTCCCCACATTCTCCCCTCACCACCACCACCCTTTCCCCCATTCCAGAAGAGGGTCTGACTGTGACCCACTGAATTGCAAGGAAGTCACTGGAGTGCCATGCTGGTGAAACTTGCCAGGATCCGCCCTTTGAGTTTGCCATAAATCCACCCTCTAGGTACTAGGGGAGGTATCTCACCAGAGACACTTTGCTATAAAACCATCGAGGACGGTGTTGGAGGAAGCTGTGGGCCGCTGGGTGTAGGGCACTGCAGGAGCCAGATGCTGGAGAAGCCACCACATCACATGCGCTGGACACTGGAGAAGCTACCTATGCTGCATGGAGCTGGAAGCTGGAGGAGCTGGGTGTGCTGGAGTAGGTGAGCACTGGAGAAGCCTGGCAAGCAAGCACACTGGAACCAGGAAGGAAAACCCTTCCTCCTTCCGTGTCTCTCCAGCTCCCTCTACTGACAGAGATTGCTACCATCATGCCAACAGTCAAAGGAAAAACAACCAAGTCCGTTGTCCAGAGGAAGCAATGAGGGTGAATTTGGAGTGGAGAGGCAACAAACTAATAACTGGCAAGAACCCTGAGGCTAGAGAAAGGGACAGAGTGGTTTGATTCCAAAGAAGTGAACACAGTAAAAATCAACAATCTTATCACCCAGAGAAAAAGTGTTATTATTATTCTTTTTCATTTCCGATCCTTTAAACTGATAGGAATATGTATTTTATGTGTATGCATAACATGCTATATGAGATATAACAGTAAGATGGACATTTTAAACATTTAGGATATTATTTACATATAGATACAAAATCTCATTTATATAATATTATTTGTTTAATGTAACTCATTTTCTTTTCTGGATGAGAAAAATGAATTTCACAGCTATTAATTGATTTGCCTAGAGTCCTGAGCTGGCTGGAAAGTATAGTGATTAAAATCCAGGTTTCCAGATTTTTTTCCTGTGACCTTAGGAACATCCATCTACTCATATCTAAGGATGAGGGCAGCCAAGAGCAGGAAGCAAACTGGTATTTCCAGCTGAGGGACTAGAGAAAGTTCAAAGACGGAAGTGATAGAATTGATTTTCACTTGATTAAGGGCCTTCCCTGCAATGGGAAAATTTGAGTAAAGATTAAAGAGTCAAGGTGTGGGCTATAGGGTCCCACGGTGTGCTGTGGCTTGGATAGTAGAAACGTGGGCTTCTTGCTTTGCCTTGTAGGGGCGGCAAAACCAGCTCTATCCATCTTGGGTTTTCAGCTGGGGCTCTTTAACAAAGACAGATTAACAAGAGAAAAACAAACAGTTTATTAACATGTGCAGCAAACATCACATAGCAGAAACCTCAACCAATAAAAGCAACACACAATGGTGGCTTAGAACTCCAGCTTACACAGCACCATCAACAAACAATAATACATTTTTAGAGAAATGACAGGACAAGGGAAGAAGCTTTCAAAGGTGGCAAACTATGGGAAGGGTAAACATATGGGATGGAACTGAGGGAGAAGGTTTTTTTGCAGATTCCTCTGGTGCCATTTTTGGGCTGATAAGAGTCTATCTCCAGTAGAAGGAGAATTTATTTCCTGCCTTTAGGCAAGGGAGGAGCTATTTCTGGGTTTGCACTTCCTAAATGCCTGTAGCTCAAAATAATTTTTATGTGAAAGGCATATTTGGGGATGACATACTCTGATTTTCTTCAGCCTTCTTGGAATTGTTACTTTATTTTTCATTTTCCTTCTCGAAGTTGTCTCAAATCAGTAATAACCTTAGAATTGGGTCTTAAAATAACCACCTTACTTTATGAAAAAGGAAGTGATGGGACTGGAGACAAGTGAGCAAACCCATAAGATCTGGTTCCCAAGTAAAAGGGCCATACTCCCACTGAAGAGAAGTAAGAGGTCATGCTGTTGGGAGGCAGTGGTACCACTGAGAAAGGCCTACCCCAGCTGGAGGTGCAGGGCTTCTGGCAGGATTGGGGCGCCCCGTCCTCCACCCCACATAACCTAGACACCACCCTGTAGGGGCAGGAAAGCAGTCTTGTGGTTTCTTTAAAAATTAAACAGAATTACCACGTGATGCAGTAATAATTCGATTTATTATATACCCAACAGAATTATATATACCCCAATATAATACCCAATAGAATTAAAAGCAGGCACTCGAAGAGATACTTGTACACACATGTTCACAGCAGCATTATTCATGATAGCCAGGAGCTAGAAGTAACTCAAGTGTCCATGCACAGATGAATCAATAAACAAAATGTGGTATACACACAACGGAATATTATTACAGAATATTCAGCCAAAAAAATAAGGGAATTTTGACAGATGCTACAACACAGATGAATTTTGAGTACATTATGCTCAGCGAATGTCAAAAGTTTAACTAAAGTACTCTGTGGTACTGCTGCCTCAGCACCATTTTGAGGCCAAGCAAACTGCAGGGGCTTTGTACAGACACTGGGCCCTCCCACGAGCCACGCTTAAACAGCCTGCAGAGTCACAAGTGTGGAGAAGTCCCTGACAGAGCTTCCCTTTGAGCAAGTCTCCATCACCTCCAAGGGATCTTCTGTGTACACTCCTTAGAGAAAACCCTGTGGTGCTTACCAAAACCGTGCTCATTTTTGGTTTGAATTGACCAGTCCGGCCCTAGCCAGGGAACCCAAAAGCACTCCACCCACGGACCCTAATAAAGGTATGTGTGGCAGTCCTGCAGCACCCTGCCTTGACCTCCTCCAGTGGCCCCTCACTTCCTTTAGGACCTGTGCGTAATAAACTTCTCTATAGCATACCAACACGCTTGTGGCCTTTTGTTGAACTCTGGTTCACCATCTCACACGCTGGGGCTCCACTTAACAAATGTTAATTTAAAGTCACCACAGTGAAATAAGCCAGTCACAAAAAGACAAATACTGTAAGATTCCACTTATTGAGGTCCTTGGAGTAGTCAAATCCATAAAAACAGAAAGCAGAATGGTGGGTGCCAGGGCCTGGAAGGAGAAAGACGGGAAATTAGTGTTTAATGGGTACAGGGTCTCAGTTTTGCAAGATGAAAAAATCTGCAAATGGTGGGTGGTGATGGCTGCACAGCAAAAGTATCTAATGCTGCTGAATTGTACACATAAAAATGGCTCAAATGGTAACTCTCATGTTATATTTCACCACAATAAAATTGTTATTTTCCTTGACATGATAGTCCCCAGTCCCCAGTCAAGGCCACAATTTTACAGAGCCTGTGGATTTATGGATGGCAAATATCGGTTCCCATTATGGCTTGCCTTTTTCTCTTTAATCTAGTTTTTATGATGAATAGAAGTTCTTAACTTTAATAAAGTCAAATGTATCATTGCTCCTTTTCATGTTTGTGTCAGAGCTCTTTGCCTAGCCTAACGTTTGTAAAAAAGCAACAGGAGAATTGGCAGGTGGATCTCTTGCCCCAGACTAGAAGTGAGAGTGAATACACAACCAGGTGGGTGTTAAGGTTTGGTTGTATGAGGGCTACAGGTTCTGCTCTAAAAATGTCCCCCCTCTCTAATGACTTCTGAAGATTCTAATATCATAATTTGTGACCAAATAGCTAGACCCTTCTGCAATTTGGTCTCTGACACTCCTTGAGTGACTAAGTTGTTTTGAAGTTTAAACTCTGTCTACCAGACAAATTTCACTCCCTGCATTGTCTGTTTCAACACAAAATTTGCCAGTTTATTTTGCAGGATCTAAGGGAAACTGAGGCATTGGCTGCTGCCTTCTGACCCTGCACCCCATGTCTTATAACTCCAACCATTGGCCATATTTTGCAACTTTACCTGCTGATCAGGAGTCAACCGAAACTAACCGTTGTTCTCATCTCTCAACCACTGAGTTAGCCGACCATTGAAAGTCCGGTTGCCCCCACCAATCAGAAAATTAATCATGTAAGTTTATGGTCTTGTATCCCTAGCAACCCATCCCTTTGATCGTCAGCTCCTGGCAACTCTCAACTTTAAAACCCTTCTTATTTTTCCCACCTCAGAGCTTGGTTTTGGTTCATGTAGAAGGCTACACATTCTCTCTTTTGCAAATCGTATCAGAATAAAACTCTTTTTATTCACCAGAAGAATCTTGTGGAACTTTTATTTACCATGCTTTCCCAGTTGCAGCCCTTTCTCTGATAAATTCAAACAGGGGCAAGCTCTTTCCTGACTGCTGAGTGCTTAGTAGATGGGACCCCCTTCTTCTCCCGGGACCCTTGGTCTGTCCTTGGGAATCTTTCCCAAAGGGAGCTGCCCTTGCAGGCCTTCTGGCCATCCAGGCTGTGTGCAATGATCCTGCTCAGCTGTGACCAGTATCCTGTTCCATACAGCTCACTGTTGGAATCTTGCCAGCAGAAAAAAGTCCCTGCAAGGACATTCACTGTAGCTCCAAAATATTGAAAAGAATGTACATGGCTATCAGTGGAGGCAGGGTGAGCTAAAACAGAGTAAATCCATACAACTGAAGGTCTGCAGCCATTATATGCTGCATGCATCTCTGCTGAGAAGAAATGATGTCCAAGAGAAGGAAACACATTTTGCAGTCTAACAGGTTTAGCATCCTTACGTTTTCGTAAAATAAATAACATCTTATGTGTATAAATACAAGAAAATTTTGGAAGAACAATGTAAATGGTTACCCCTGGGGTTGCAATTGGAGGGGTAGGTATTGGGAGTAATGGTGAGGGGGATGTCTTACTCTAATTTTATATCATTTGTAAATCTGTGTGGGATTATTGTTGGTTTTAACTTCATTTGTATTGTATATTTTCCTAATGAAACCAATAAAACAAAATTAAAATGAATAGGAAGGGATTTGCTTCAGTTGTCTGTGTCCTTACCTTCAGACCCCAGGTTTCTGGTGACATAGAATGAAATGTTATATGTGTGTCAGAGTTGGATGACTTCTTGAAAATCATGATTCAGCGTCCCCCTTATCCAGGATTGTGCATGGGTGCAGGCCTATACCCAGACTCTGAAATTAATTTTAAATGATTGGATCTGCCCAAGACCTATGGTAATTTATGGTAATTTTCTGATTCATAGGTATATCCTCTCAGGGAAAGAAATCTGGAGAAAAGGCACATCAACAGTTTGGAGGAGGTAGTGCAACCTGTCTTACTGGAGTCCTTAAGTACTTGGGTGGTGCTCAAAGCAAGCCATCTATTTGCATGTCAAAGGCTTTCAGAGATGATCTATTGTAGTCACCTTATTTCACTGTGCAGAAAGTGAGGCCCAGAAAGCAAAATGTCTTACCAAAGCCACATGCTCCATCCTTAGGCAAGTTCCCTGACAAGGATGGGGTGAGAGTTGGTTCTCTCCCCACTAACGAAACAGTTCACAATCTCCAAAATGCATCTCCTTTTGGGAACTTTATCTATACACCTGGGAAGCCAGCAACTCTCCAGGTGTTCTGGGTCCTGGTTGTCTCTTCCGGAGAGGTGGGGAAGGGGCAGAGGATCCAGGCCAAAGATTGTCAACTGTTTCCGAGGGTAATTTGGGGAAAAGATGAGAGGAGGAAGGACTTAAACATTGGTATATAAATGCAGGAACCTTAGCATCCCTCTATGTGTTGCCATGGAAACACAATGAAGGAGCCATCCCGGGGCCTGAGCTGGTACCTGGCTGTACTGCACAGATGCACAGGCTGCTGGCAGCTTTAGCGCCCACCATCGGGGCTTCCATAAGGAGCTGCACTGCCCAGGAGAAATACAATGCAAGACACATATGTCGTTTTAAATTTTATAGTAATCACATCAAAAAGGTAAAAAGAAATAGGTGATATTGATTTTAATAATTTATTTTACCCAATATGTCAAAAACGTTACCATTTTGACCATGTAATGGATATAAAAATCACTGAGCAATTTTATATTCTGTTTTTCTTGCTGAGTCTTCAAAAAGCAGTGTGAGTTTTGTGCTCACAGCACATCTCAGTTCGGATTTGCCATGTTCAGGTGCCCAATGCCACAATATTGAATATAAATGCCCTCACAGCCTGTTTCAAGGGAAGAAACAGGGCAGCAGTTCATGGCGAAGACTGGCTTGAATCCCAGGGCTGCACCTTCCAAGGTGCTGCTTCGGAAGGGCCTGACCTCCACTCTTGAAAAAATGGAGATGAGGACAGTGGTGATGACCAATTCACACCGGGTAGGGTTTGGGACAGGGCTTGGCCCAGAGCAGAGGTCCAAACAGTCAAGGCCTTGAGCTCTGGACTCATCCTTCTGTGGCCTTTCCCTGTCTGCCATCTGGTCTCCGCTTTGATCCATACTTTCCTATCAAAACCCTTGAGTTTCTCCCATTCTAACACAAGTTCCCCCTAAAACTCGTGTCCACCCTTGGGTAGGGCTCCTTCTGTTCCCCTGAAGACCTTGGCACAGGTCATGATATACTGGCTTTCCTCACTTCTGCGCTGCCCAGTCCTCT